>NC_064848.1:83652671-83857671 GCF_024139225.1 Suncus etruscus
ACTATTATTTATTTTATGGCTTTTTAAAATGATATACTTATAAGAGTATTTGCAGTTAAATAAGATTCTAATTAGCTAAGTACCCCATACTACATAGATCGTGGAATTATAAAATTTGTTTACCTACCCAAATATTTTTTAAATATATTTGTCATATTCAAAACAAGCAGAAATACCTTTCTTTTGTTTGTTTGTTTGTTTGTTTTTGGATCACACCCAGCTTGCTCAGGGTTTACTCCTGGCTCTATGCTCCAGTAATCGATCCTGGCAGGCTCGGGGGACCATATGGGATGCTGGGATTCGAACCACCATCCTTCTGCATGCAAGGCAAATGCCTTACCTCCGTACTATCTCACCGGCCCCAGATATACCTTTCTGAGAAAAGAATACTACATAGAAATTGTCAGAATGAGCTTTGTCTACCAAGTAGGAGAAAGGTCTGCTTAAAGGTTTTAGTTGTTGCTTAAGAACATAATCTCTGCTTTTTTCATTTCCTATCTTATAGAAGTTTTTCTATATAAAATGCAATAATAGAAAACATCCCTTATGAATTAAAATTTATGTCCTACTTTCAAGTGTTAATAAAAATGCTATAAAATTATTATAATATATTCCATATTAATATGTAATATGAATTTTTCCAAATTCTGGCATCTTAGAAAAAAAACAAAATACGTTTTTGTTGCTTTGGAGTCATTTCTAGCAGTGTTAGTGTTTAGAGTTTACTCATGACACTCATGTGCTCAGGAATCATGCTTGGCAATGCTTGGGGAACCAAATATGGTACCAAGGATCAAGCAGGGGTTGGCAGCATGCAAAAGCAAGCATTTAACCCCTGTATTGTAATATTTTTCAACCCCCAAAGCCAAGTTTTTTTTTATTATCATCTCTCTGCACATACAATCACAAATTACAAGATATACATGTTCACCAATTCCAGAATTTTATTAAAGTTCATAGTTACAACTCCCTTTTAGACTATGAATTTTACAACTTTATTTTCTATCATCTGATGCTACATATGGTATCCCTAATGTTCCCAGAAACAGTACAGAGCTTGTCTCTTACCAAATTTAAAGTAAAACTGTACAAACCTTCAACAAAATGTTGCAACCAGTCATCAACTATAATATGAATGTATTTACTGCCAAATAAATACCCTCAATCCAGGTTTTTTAAACCAATGGGACTCAAATTCAACTGAAAATTTTTACCCAGCCAGTAGAGTCTAAACTGAAAAGACAAGTAACAAGATGAAGAGAGATTTTGAAAATCTAGACAGCATGAACCAAAGAAAATACCAGTCACTCAATCACTGACTTAATTAAGGTAGCACTGCTCAGGCCAAAAAAAAAAAAGATAAAAAGGTATATGATCTGGATTCTTTGTAACTTAAACTTACAGGTTCTTGGATCTCTCAAACAACAGCCTAGATTTAAGTAACTCTGCTCCTGTTATTTTGGGTTCATATACTCACAATATCATATTCTGTAAGATATTGTCAGTACAAGATTGAGATTACATCTCTGTCCTTCCCTCCAGTTACATCTCTGTCCCTCCTCCAAAATCTCTCTCCCTCTCTCTGTCTCTGTAAAACCCTACTACCTGGGAGAAAAATACATTATTTCTTCTCATTCTTTTTTTTTTTTTTTTATTTCTTCTCATTCTTAAGACAGAAACCCTGGGGCCAGAGAGATAGCATGGAAGTAAGGTATTTGCCTTTCATGCAGAAGGTCAGTGGTTCGAATCCCGGCATCCCATATGGTTCCCCCAAGGGTGCCAGGAGCAATTTCTGAGCATAGAGCCGGAAAGTAACCCTGAGTGCTGCTAGGTGTCACCAAAAATATATGTATATATACATAAACCCTTTTATATCCCTTTTGAGAGTGATGAGGATTTTTGTTTTTCCAGAAAAAAATTCCAACTATCCATAAAAAGTTGCCTTTCAAAATCTGTTTTATCTCATATGAAATTGTGTTAGTTATGAATTCTGAAATGTCTGCTAGTTCAAGTAAGCCCATTTGAGAATAAGGTCAAGTTTGGGATGTAATAAAGTGTGCTTAAAGACATCTCAAAACAGTACAAAAAGATTATATAATATTTAGACTTTCAACTCTGAACATGTACTAAAGTTACACACACTAAATACAGAAGTTTACAAATGCTCGTGGTAAGAACCTAAATGAGCTTATTATCAAAAAAGTTCTGAAAAAGTCATTGTCTTTTACATTAGAAATTGCTCTCTCTGAGGGCTAGGCATTTAGTACTGGGATATTTAGTAAATTTCCTGTTCTAAATGAACTAGATATGCACTTTACCCGGGTTCAATTCCCTATAACCACCTGACTCTTAAGCATCATCAGGTGAAGTGTGGTGGTCCTTTGCACCAGAGTATCGCATCCTCTGACCATAGTGTTTAACCACCATCCCACTTGGCAAAATATTATTAGGAGTGGACCTTGAGCACTGTCTAGGGGTTCCACCTCTAGAAATTTTTCTCTACAGTGGTGACAAAATGTATATCAACACTGTAGTCCAGAAAAATCAACATTATGTTAATTATGCCTCAAATTTTAAAAAAGCAGTATATATAAGTATACTGCTTTATAAAAAATATACTGCTTTAAAAAAAGTATATATAAATATACTGCTTTATAAAAAAATGTTTAAAGCATTAGTACCTCTAAGGAAGGGCCTCAGAACACATGTAAACTTTATAAAATACAAAAATGATCAAAGTGCTTTGATTTTTATTCTCTGAGTAAATAATGCACAACAGTTAGAAATATTTACTGACATATTAATGAGATGCAGCCTGCAGAACTTTAGCTGGGCACTAGAAATTATTCCCTGCGTTGCCAACAAAAGCAGATGGAGAGTATCACTTCTAAAAAATGAAAAAAAAAAAGTAATGAAACTGCTCCCAAAAATTGCTTAAGAAAAAGGGTAACACTTAATAATAAAATAAACTTTAAGAAACAATACTCATGTGACATTTAAATGAAAACACACACCAAAAAAAAAAAAAAGGACCAAAGAATAAATCTTCTAACTTTATTCCAAACATATATTAATGAGATGCCAGTGCTGTAGTCATTGACCTGTCACTAACTGGCACAGAATCTCCTTCATCTGGGGTTTATTTACCCAAATGACAGAGCCCCCAAGACTAAAAGATAAGCAACACATGTAGACACACAGCAGATTGTGAGAATCTGAACATCATGAACCAAATAATTTATCAATTGCTTAATCACTGGGTTTGTCAAAATAAAACAGTGGCAAAATAATTCTCATAAGTCACAGGAAGAGAAATTTTCTCATTCCAGTAAATACATTTCTGACACATATGCACAGCTGTTATGTAGCTATAATTAATTAGGCATTTCAATATGAGTGAATAACTTAGCACTAATCTCTCAAATAGGTCCTTCAGAACAAATTTTTGTGAAGCACATTAAAGTAGGTGGAATAACACATGCTATTGACTCCCTAAGGTCCCTAAAACATCCCTCTTGTGTCAACAAATTATTCCCCTATGAACAAAGACTATACTTAGATTATTGTTCCTCATTATCCATTATCAAGTCTTTTCTCCATTCAATCATCAACCTACTAGCATCCCTTCGAGTACTAGTAGTTAATTTATTAATCCAAAATGCATTAGTTATTAACCAATTGAAAATTCATTCTATCTCTAGTCTATAATATAGGTAGTATATAATATAATATATATGATATGGCTGGAATCTAATTGATTCATTTAATCTAATTGATTCATTGTCTTGATGAATTTAAATGAGTTATGATAAATTAAGGGTATTATTTCCCCCTTATTTACAATGAAGGGCAGGAATAAATATCTATAATATATATATAGAGAGAGAAAGAGAGTCACCCTTGCTTTTTCTTTTGTTTTATAGTATACAAATTTTTTAGATGAATTACTCCATCTAGATTATAATAAAAATAAGAATACTTTGAAAGAGTCAGGAATGATAGTGCTGGGTGTAAGGTGCTAGTAGTGTGCGTGGTCAAGTTGGGTTTGCTCCCCAGAACTAGTCCCCAGAGTAGTCTTCTTTCTCCTCCTACTTCTCCTCCTTTCTCTTCCTTTTTCTCCTCCTTCATTCCTCCTCTTTCTTCCTCCTCCTCATCCTTCCTCCTTTTCTTTCTTCTTACCCCTTACTCATTCTTTTCTCTCTCACTCTTTTTTTTTTTTTTTGGTTTTTGGGCCACACCCGTTTGACGCTCAGGGGTTACTCCTGGCTATGTGCTCAGAAATCGCCCCTGGCTTGGGGGGACCATATGGGACGCCGGGGGATCGAACCGCGGTCCTTCCTTGGCTAGCGCTTGCAAGGCAGACACCTTACCTCCAGCGCCACCTACCCGGCCCCTCTTTTCTCTCTCTTACTCTCTTTCTTTCTCTCTCTTTCTTACTCACAAACTGATCAATACTCTAGGAAGAAGTTTGTCACAGAGCAACAAACAAAATAGGATGTAAAATAGGCCTTTCATCTGACTCTAAATGCTGAATCTGCAGGGTGCTGAATATAATATCAATTGTCCAGACGTTGAGCATTTATCTGGTTCATGGGGAAGCACAGTGTCCTGAAAAATAAATAAGCATAAAGTCAAGAGAAGTATTTAAGTGAGTTTCTTTCAGCCCAAAATATCTTTAAGAAAAACATCCCAAAGAAATTATTTTTGAATTTTCCAGATTTGAGGGAGTGAAGGCTGCAAATTTTATACCAGAAATCTACAAATTGATATGGCACATGTGTTTTTTTTTTCCCAGAAAATACCTAAAACACAACTAAGCTGAGAGGGAGAAAATTACATTGAAATACTGGCATACAAAGAAAGACAGCTTTCATAACAACTTAAACTTTAAATTAGATATTATAGGACAATAACTCATGCCCACAGGCAATAGTAATTGTAGCATATGAAAAAGTTTCCATAAGATGATTCTTGGAATTGTATATAAAAGTGTTTCCTTAGGATTGTTCTGTGACTTTTGCCCTTTTGCCCCACCTAACCCTTCCAGGTGGGGCGCTGTGGAGTTGGCAATAAATAGCTTGAGGGACAGGAGTGAGGGGTCCTTCTGTGAAAAGCTGCTGGCTGCAGGAGGATTCTCTGGCTCTCCTTGCCCGATCTTTTAAACCCTATCGTTCTTGTCTGTGTGGATTATTACTTGCTGCGGATAAATATTACCAAGGTCTTCCCCCGAAAGGGGACAAGGGGATGGGAAGTAATTTCTCATTCTGGGGACTGTTCTTGGATTCACAAATACCCAGCCAAGATAACGGCGAAGATATCTTGCAAGTAATGAATAAAAAAAGAACTGGACCTTACTAGAAAGCTTGCTACTGGCAGGGAGGAGATACAAGTCAGAGAAGAGAACATCACGATGATAGAGAAGTGATCACACTAGAAGAGAACTAGGTGCTAAATGGAGATAAGGGGTAAATCTTGATATCTCTTAGGAACAGTATTGTAAACTACAGTGCCTCAAAGAATTTTAAAAAGGAAAAAAATTTTCCTTGTCTTGATCCTGGAGGCCAGCTCTTCCCAAGTATGGGGTTAGGGGACACCCCATGCTGGATGGCATTCTCCCTAGCTTGGGGGGTGCTGGGAGGCTTGGCAGGCCTCCAGCTGTTCCCCTATTTCCCCCTGGACTCTAGGCCTGGCCTGAGTGCCACCTCGGGAGGCCTGTTGTGGATTCCAGGTGGACTCTATTAGGGGTCTCCAGACTCCCCCCTCACTCTAGGGAGGAGGAGCAGAGGGAGGTTGCCGGGCAGATAGCTGGCTTCCGGTGTCTTGATCCTGGAGGCCAGCTCTTCCTAGGTATGGGGTTAGGGGACACCCCATGCCGGATGGCATTCTCCCTAGCTTGGGGGGTGCTGGGAGGCTTGGCAGGCCTCCAGCCATTCCCCTATTTCCCCCTGGACTCTAGGCCTGGCCTGAGTGCCACCTCGGGTGGCCTGCGGTGGGTTCCAGGTGGACTCTATTAGGGGTCTCCGGGCTTCCCCCTTTCTCTCCCGACACTAAGTGGGGAACACATGGGGTGGATGGTTGTCGATGCAGCACTGGTGTATGTCGGGACATTACTGGTATTATTTTTTTCTTCTCATTGGTCTCCATTTCAAATATATATGCCATATATATTTAAAATAAAAATGGGAGGATTGACTCTCAGTTTGGGAAGAAACCAGTTCGGGTGGGGGGTACCATATATTTTCAAAATAAAAATGAGAGGATGGACTCTCAGGCCAGTACTCTTTACCTACTTGTTTACTCTCAGCAGCCTCCTGGCCTTTTCCTTCTTTCATTGTGTAACTGTGGTTGCTACCATACTAGGTTTCTGATTAGTTCCCATGAACGGTGACAATGGAGTCCACTGTCTTAAGTTAGATTGTTTATTTCCCCCACATTTTATCTTTTCTCCTCTTTGTGAACTATTCAATAAGGTATTTTGGTGAAAGAGTCCCTCTCTATCCTTCCTTCCCTTTGTTATTTGTTAAATAAGGAAGTTTGTAGAAGTGTCCCTCCATTTAACGCTTATATAAGAACCAAGTCAATTGGATTGTTGGACTTGTTCTAGCATCTTCATAGGCACCAATCTCGCTGTGAACTGTTCAATAAGGAATTTTGGTGAAAGCGTCCCTCAGTTTAATGCTTATGTTTGAATCAGGTCACGGGGATTGTTGGACTTGTTCTTGCGGCCCCCTTAGGTGCTGATAATGCCAGGTGGTTTGCATGGGCACATTAAAATGGAAAATACTATACATACAAATAAGTTCTTATCTAATAGAGATAGGAACACACAAATCTTGTGGTGCAATGGAACCTTACAAACCCTGAACATTGACATGATGACCTGGCACAGGCCTCAGAGGTTTGGGCATTTTCCAGTCTCCCTGAACCAGGGAAGCCATCTATGAAACATCCAATGTTGTTTATGACATCACCTGGAAGCAATCCTCTACCAGGCAAGACCCTACTACTGCTCTGACATCGATTTACTCAAAAGAGTCTTCCCTTAACACTGAGAAGATTTAAACAACAACAACGACCTACGTACTGGACAGGGCTTTCTGCATTGCCCGTTATTGAGAGTTGAAATTAGACGCCGCTTCGCACCATCCTGACTTCAATGAAGGATATACGGATTCTAGGACCTTCAATACAGAAACGTAGGATCAACAACAGAGACCGTGAAAAATATAACTGTATGGGCACTACAGACAATGACCGGGAATGGACAAACTAGTTTGCCTGGAGTCTAGAAATGGTCTTATGTCAGGAAACTTCAGGGGCAGTGTCTCCTTGTACTTAGGCCAAAGTTTTTCCTTTCCATGACCCCCATACTTTGGTGGGCCCATGCAAACGATAATTGCCACACTAATATTGTTTTTACAGTGCTCCTTTGACTCCAAACCTTAAAGAAACCACTAGTAAAAATATTTGGAACTGCAAACAAAAAATGGTTTACATTAGTGTTAACATATATGCTTTTAGTTACACTAGCAATCTGGGGGATGAAGGAGGGAGATAAAGGATATATGCTTGGGAACAGGGATGAAGGGAGGACAACACTTGTGGTGGAAAGGCCCTCATTTATTGTCACTGTGTACTTTAAATATCACTGTGTAAGATTTGTAATTCACAATAAAAAAAAAAGGAAAAATTTCTGCCATAGACATAGGCTGGGGAGAAAAAAAAAAACTGAGGAGACAGATAGTGGAAAGTGGTGAAGGGAATTGGTGTTGGAATATTGTACACCTGAAACTCAATCATAACAATGTAATTCACAGTTATTCAATAAAAATAATTGCATGGTGATTAAATTTAAAAAAATTAAAATCAATAAAAATAAAAGAGGTGGGGCCGGGTAGGTGGCGCTGGAGGTAAGGTGTCTGCCTTGCAAGCGCTAGCCAAGGAAGGACCGCGGTTCGATCCCCCGGCGTCCCATATGGTCCCCCCAAGCCAGGGGCGATTTCTGAGCACATAGCCAGGAGTAACCCCTGAGCGTCAAACGGGTGTGGCCCAAAAAACCAAAAAAAAAAAAAAAATAAAAGAGGTACAGAAGTCAACAATAAATTTAAGAAAAATTCATGTTATCATGAAAAATATATACAATATTTATTATTTGTATAAAAATAGTTGGACTTTAGCCCAGTGTTTAGCCAAGGAGAGAGAGATAGAGAGGGGCTTATTTCTTTAATCTAATTTAAAATTGGGTTGTGATTGGAACAAATTCCAATAGTGACAAATAGTGGATAAAGTAATTGTGGTACATACACATAATGAAATACTACTCAGATATTAGGAAAGAAAAATATCTGGAGCCAGAGAGATAGCATGGATGTAGAGCATTTGTCTTGCATGCAGAAGGATGGTGGTTCGTATCCCGGCATCCCATATGCTCCCCCGAGCCTGCCAGGGGCAATTTCTGAGCGTAGAACCAGGAGTTACCTTTGAGCGCTGCCAGGTGTGACCACCCCCCTAAAAAAAAGGAAAGAAAAAAATCTAATAATTTTGTTTCAATTTAGATATAACTTAAAGTCATGATGAGTTAAATGAATGAGAAAGAATACCAGATGGCCTTGCTCATATAAAGAGTACAAATAAATGAAGCAAGGGATTACACAATCCTCAGTGGAAACAAACCTTGCGATAAGGGCAACAGAACTGTGAACTGAAAAATGCTAAAGGGGGTGGGAAAGAAGAGACTGTAGGATAATGGTAAAGGGTTCCTGGCACTCTGTTGATGGGCAGCCCTGCAACTATAAAACAATAATATTGGTACTACTGAAAAATATGATATTTCAATTAAACAATTTGTAAACAAAAAATGTTATTTATATATGAGGAATAGTTTCAGAAATATTATGGAGCTAGAAAGATTGAGAGAGAAAGCAATGATGAACACTTACTTGGCTTCTGACTTACCCCAGTTCAATCTCTGGATGCACATATGGCCACCTAGCATCACCAGAAATAAATCCTGAGCAGAGCTAGGAAGGAAGGAAGGAAGGAAGGAAGGAAGGAAGGAAGGAAGGAAGGAAGGAAGGAAGGAAGGAAGGAAGGAAGGAAGGAAGGAAGGAAGGAAGGAAGGAAGGAAGGAAGGAAGGAAGGAAGGAAGGAAGGGAGGAAGGAAGGAAGGGAGGAAGGAAGGAAGGGAGGGAGGGAGGGAGGGAGGGAGGGAGGGAGGGAGGGAGGGAGGGAAGGAGGGAGGGAGGGAGGGAGGGGAGGGAGGGAGGGAGGGGAGGGAGGGAGGGAGGGGAGGGAGGGGAGGGAGGGAGGGAGGGGAGGGAAGGAAGAGAGAGAGAAAGAAAGAAAGAAAGAAAGAAAGAAAGAAAGAAAGAAAGAAAGAAAGAAAGAAAGAAAGAAAGAAAGAAAGAAAGAAAGAAAGAAAGAAGAAAGAAAGAAAGAAAGAAAGAAAGAAAGAAAGAAAGAAAGAAAGAAAGAAAGAAAGAAAGAGAAAGAAAGAAAGAAAGAAAGAAAGAAAGAAAGAAAGAAAGAAAGAAAGAAAGAAAGAAAGAAAGAAAGAAAGAAAGAAAGAAAGAAAGAAAGAAAGAAAGAAAGAAAGAAAGAAAGAAAGAAAGAAAGAAAGAAAGAAAGAAAGAAAGAAAGAAAGAAAGAAAGAAAGAAAGAAAGAAAGAAAGAAAGAAAGAAAGAAGGATAGTGGGAAGGAAGAAAAAAACAAAAAAGAAATGAAGGAGGGAAGAAAGGAGAAAGGGAGGAAGAGGAAAGGAAAGAAGGAAGAAAATAAAAAGTTAATTCCTTTATTCCAAACAGTTAAAAGTAAGGTTGCTTTTTCAAGAGTGATGAAATCCAAATAGCAGAGCCTGTGTTAACTTTTTCCTCTGAGACTACTCAGAAAGGCCTTTCCAGAAACATTGGAATCTGTAGACTACATTTGGAAAACACAGTATTAAAGGAATCCTAATGCTTTGTACATATATATTAATAAATTACACTCTGATTTGAAAACCATGTCAGACCTGGTTAGATGTTAATGATAAAAATTAAATGAACGATTGATAGTTAATGCAAATCAATAAAAATTACTGCATCCTGGGTCAGAGCAATCAAAACTATAGTGAATAGGGCATTTGCCTTGCACAAAACTGTCCAGAGCTAGGTCCCAAGCATTCCATGTTCCCCCAACCCTGCCAGATGTGATCCCTGAGCACAGAGCCAGGAGTAAGTCAAAGCACTGCTGGGTGTGTCTCAAAAACAAACAAAATAAAATTTTCATTTAATAAGAGAGTTAACAAAAAGGCATGAATCTCAGAGTAAATATATACTTTAAAAAAATAAGAAAAATGGGGCCGGAGAGATAGCATGAAGGTAGAGTGTTTGCCTTGCATGCAGAAAGACAGCAGTTTGAATCCCGGCATCCCATATGGTACCCCGAGCCTGCTGGGGGCAATTTCGAAGCATGGAGCCAGGAGTAACCCCTGAGCATTGCCAGGTGTGACCCAAAAACCAAAATAATAATAATAATAATAATAATAATAATAATAATAATGAAAATAATGATGATAATAAAATGAGGGCCCAGAGAGATAGCACAGCGGCGTTTGCCTTGCAAGCAGCCAATCCAGGACCAAAGGTGGTTGGTTCGAATCCCGGTGTCCCATATGGTCCCCTGTGCCTGCCAGGAGCTATTTCTGAGCAGACAGCCAGGAGTAACCCCTGAGCACCGCCGGGTGTGGCCCAAAAACCAAAAATAAGAAAATAAAAAATAAAAAATAAAATAAAATAAAATAAAATGAGTGCCTGGAGAATAATACAGCAGACAAAGCACTGCGTCTCACACACCCAGCATCACATAATATGGTCTCCTTAGTCCCATAGGAAAGATCCCTGAGCACAGAGCCAGGAATAATCCCTGAGCACAGCCAAGTGTGACCTAAAACCTAAAAGAGAAAGAAAGAAAAATAATAAAATGATCTCAGAAGATAATTGGAAGAAAATTCTGGCAGAGTAAATTGACTGGCATGCTCTATATCTATATAGAGATATGTATATATCTATATACAAGAATATATGAGCTGTGTAAAACAGCAATCTCAAACTTGAATGAAAAATACAGATGAGGGGCCGGAGCGATAGCACAGTGATAGGGCATTTGCCATGCACACGGCCAATCCAGGACAAACTTTGATTCAATCCCGGCGATGCATATGGTCCCCTGTGCCAAGAGCAATTTCTGAGCACATATCCAGGGGTAACTCCTGAGTGTCACTGGGTGTGGCCCGAAAAGCAAGAGAAAAGAAAAGAAAAGAAAAGAAAAAAGAAAAAAAGAAAGAAAAGAAAAATCAGTTGAGTGAAAAAAGAGACACAATAAAATTTAATGTATCATTTTTAATATGTTAAGTTAATACATCATAGTATATCATAATATTATAATATATAATATAATATATCATAGAATTTAATATAGTAAAATTAATGTGTTTAATCAAATTTTCCAAATTATCATTTTACGTGTAGTAAATGTATCTTACATACTTTGGACTAGATCTTTGTGATCTAGTATATACTTACACTACCAGCAAATCCTAATTTGACTAGTACTAAAATGCACAATGTCCAAGTGACTAGTGGTTACCAACTAATCAATACAATACTAAAAAGTATACTTCAGAGACAAGGAAAAGGGCTCCAGATGAATGAGTTTCATGCAAGAAGCAATTATATTCTAAACAAGTAGTAAGTTTTGGTAAGAACAAGTATTTCAAAGGAAAATGGGTTGACAAAACAATATAATTTATAATGTAAGAAAACAATTTTTATTTGTATTTAAATCATTGGGATTTACAAAGTTATTCATAGTTGGGTTTCACACATGCAACTTTTCAAGACCAATCATAACAACAAGTATCAACCTCTCGCCAATTTCCCAGAATCCATCCCATGCTAGCACCTCCTGCTCCAGCTTGCAGCATAACAGGGCCATTTTTTATTTTGGTTGTTAAAGGTTGGGTCTCATGATTTTATTGTTGTTCACTTTAGTTTAGATATTTAGATCTGTACTTTCTTAACACCACTAATGCATCTGAGATACCTTTGGTCCCTTTAACCCCATCTTTTTACATATGTGTTTTTCCTCCTTCATTCAATTTCTTTCCTTCTCCTCACTATACTCTGGGGCCTAAAGTGTTCTCAACAACCCCCATGTAAGCCATTGGATTTCTTCAGGCATTTATTCTAAGTATCACATATAAGTGATATTATTCTGTATTTATCCTTTTCTGGCTTACTTCATTTAACGTAATATCTTCAAGTTTCATCAATTTGCAGCAAATTGCATTATTGCTGTAATGTACCTGTAATCCTTACAGAGGTATGTAGTATTCCATTGTATATATGTACCATATCTTTATGAGCCATTCACCTGTTGTTAAAAATTTATTTATATTCTGTTTAAAGAATTTTTAAAAAAAGGAATTTTCAACAGATGGGGCTGGAGAGATAGCATGGAGGTAGGACGTTTACCTTGCATGCAGAAGGACGGTGTTCGAATCCCAGCATCCCATATGGTCCCTGAGCCTGCCAGAAGCTATTTCTGAGCATAGAGCCAGGAGTAACCCCTGAGTGCTGCCAGGTGTGACCCCAAAACCAAAAAAAATAATAATAATAAAGAGTTTTCAACAGAAATACTTTATGAGGATGTTGTCTACATCTGACATTTAGCCAGTGATGGCAAGACTGGATTAAGTTAAGTTAAAACCTTTTATCATAAAAGTCTTAATTTCTGATTTTTTACCAAAAGACAATATATAAGGTGACATATGGCAGGATGAGCAAATACAGAATTCCAGAGATAGGACTGTTGAGAATCTAAAAAATAAAAATTTTTCCTATAACTTAGCTGAAATATCAGTCTAGAATATTTTATCTTTAACAATTACCTCAGAAAATACATGATAACCACTGACATTTTTCATTGGTGAAAATAATTTATTTAAAAATAATTAATAAATAATCTCTGCAGTAAACTATTGGATAGCATCACTGCTTTCTGATTCTCTTAAAGTCATTCTGCCATTTCACTGTACCCACCCAATTGTATTTTCAGCGTCAGTATCTTTTTGCTATTTTGAGCCTTTCTACCATTTCTGCTTCTCTTATTCCTTTATTGAATCCCTAAGAAATTATTTGCACAGGGGCCGGCGAGGTGGCGCCAGAGGTAAGGTTTCTGCCTTGCAAGCGCTAGTCAAGGAAGGACCCCGGTTCGATCCCCCGGCGTCCCATATGGTCCCCCCAAGCCAGGGGCAATTTCTGAGCGCTTAGCCAGGAGTAACCCCTAAGTATCAAACAGGTGTGGCCCGAAAAAACAAAAAAAATTATTTGCACAGAATCATTGATTCAAAATCATCCTCAGTATCAGCCTGTAGGTCACACTAGATCCAGAATATGAAGAATAACATAATCTTATTCTACACACTCAACTACAAAATGAAACATGAAAAGGAATCCATTCTACTTTTATTTGAAGTGACTGGATAAATAATTTGTCGTGAGCAATCCAAAACTAATTAAACCAGTCAGTGCTCAACTCTGTAGACATCTAAGTGTTATTATATGTAATACATATATAACACATACAATATTAGCATTATTAAAAACTCAGCTGTGCATCACTGCTAGATGTGTGACACTTTTTGGTGCTTACACGTTAGCAAATCGCTCACCATTTATAAAGATTGAATGTAGAGCTTATTGTTCCAAAGATAATAGGTCCAGTGTTTGGAGTCCAGACTATATGCTTCAAAGGAAATCTTTGTTTGCTTAACATAAAAAATAAGACTCTATATTTATTGGGGAAAAGTGCAAACAGCAGCCTTCACTCAGAGAAACTAGTCTGACAGTCTTAGGTTCTAACTATTGAAGAATGCTATACAGTAGATACACAAGCCAAAAATATCTGAGAAACTCGGGGAAAAAATGAAGAGATAGAATACCAGATATCTTGCTTGCCTTAACTATTTATATTCTCAGAGAAACTTTACTGAGAAATTTTGTGAACTTTTTGAAAATTATTTTCCAAACATGTTTGTAATAACTTTAATTTATTGCACTGTATTCCATCATTGTGTAATAACCATTTTGTTATTAACAATACAAAACTGATCTATGAATGGCTTGTATATATATGCATATATGTGCCAGTCAAGCCATTTTAAAAACAATATCTCTCCCAATGATACTGTTTAAGTATTTATAAACATAATATACTATGATCTGAAGCTCTGGAAGTAATGCAGAGAAAACTCATTAGTTTGGTTTCTACCAATTTATGAGGAGTATTTAGTAAATTGTCTGCTTACATTCACCCTTGCCCTTTACAGAAAATGAAAAAACACAGTTGCTCACAGACATCAACAATGTAAATGAAATCACTAGTAAAAATTTTATCTAAATATGTGTCAAGACTGCAACTGTGCTAGACACAGTGTCCAGTGCAACTGGACAAGGCAAGTTATGCATGCCATCCATGACAGACATGGCAAATGTAGGATATACCTAAATTCAATCCTAGGGTACCACACAGAGGCTCCTTCTAAAGTTGTCTTAAATATTCAATCAATATTACTCATTTTAGGCTCTTTAGAAACAATACAATAGTCATTTGTATTTCTTGACTTTTTTTGAGTTTTGTTATCATTCTTAATGATATAAAATTTGAAAAGTGTTATATCCTAATCATGACTATCAAGGGCTCTACTTCTGTTGATTCTTTGATTTATTTCTTTGATCCAAGGTCCAGTCATAAGATTATGTCTAAAATATTCTGAATCAGATTGCTTAGTAGGCTAAACGCATGTTTTGCATGCTAGAAACCCAGGTTAGGTCATACATAAGCAATGTTTATTAGAAGTGAGCCCTTAGGCTGGTCCGATGGCAGTGGTTTATCAGAACTTATCAACGTTAGTATCACAAAAGTTGGTATATAATCCTCCACTGCTCAATTTGTCTGGCTTAAAAAAAAAAAAAGTGAGCCCTTAGCATAGAGCTAGAGTAGCCTCCCAAGTACCAAGCATAATACAAAACAAACAAAAATAGCATATATTCAGAAAAATAGCATAAATTCAGAATCACCTTAAGTTTTGGACAGCTAATAAACTTTACTTTCAAAATCACAGTGCAATAAGTGTTCATCCCTAAAGTTTATAATACTGCCCTTACCTGTGTGAGTCTTTTTCAGGTTGATTTGGAACATGTATGGTATGGAAGGATGGAGTCTTAATGTTTAATCCACAGTATCATCAATGATCTTAAGCAAACACAGAAAGGACAATATTGGTGAACCAGAGTGATAGTACAGCAGGTAGGGCATTTGCCTTGCACACAGCCAATCCAGGTTCAATCCCCAGCATTCCATATAGTCCCCCAAAGCTGCCAGGAGTAATTTCTGAGCATAGAGCCAGAGCATTGCCAAGTGTGGCCCAAGGAGGGAAAAAAAATGCCCTACATTAGATTCCACTGTATGCTTTAACAACTTGACCACATTAATTAGTGCTCACTTAATCCTTAGAAAGTCATTATGGTTAAAGTTATTTTTATCTCATCAACCAAAGTCTCACAAATTCAAGAAAGTTTCCCAAAGAGATTGCTGAAATTAGCAACATGTTGTTCTAGGGTACAAATCAAATATACCAGAACTGGAGAGTAAGAATCACAAATAATTAGACATGCATAATAAGTAAATAAAAACTTTTTAGTAAAAACTATTATAAATGTATATCTTTCCTAAAATATTTAGGAATTACTCATATAATATATTATTAAACATAAGAAAATTAAACATAGATGTAAAAGGCTTGATCCTAATGCAAGAACTCAAACATGGATTCTGATGTTCAACTTGACTTGCATTAAAAACAGTTTAAGTAATATAGATATTCCTTTTTTAAAAAGCCTGGAAATTGAGCTTCCTTATGATCCAACAATACCACTCCTAGGAATATATCCTAGGAGCACAAAAAATACAATACAAAAATGACCTCTGCGTTCCTATGTTCATCACAGTACTATTTACAGTAGCCAGAATCTGGAAGCAACCTAGGTGCCTGACAACAGATGAGTGGAAACTGTGGTATATCTACACAATTAAATACTATGCAGCAATCAGGAAAAATAAAGTCATCAAATTTTCCTGTACATGGAGAGATATGGAAACTATTATGCTGAGTGAAGTAAGTCAGAGGGAGAGAGAAAGACAGAATAGTCTCATTCGTCACTGAGATACAAGGAAAGTATAAAAGACAGTGTGGGGATGATATCCAGAGACAATAGAGATGAAAATCAGGAGGACCATTCCATGGTAGGTAGCTTGCCACAAAGATCAAAGAGTGTGCAGTTGGAGAAGAGAAGGTCTAATATGAAAAGGACATTTATAGCACCCCTTCACTTATAGTAGTACAAACCACAATGTCACCAAAGAAAAAAGAGAGGAGGTATGAGAGAGAGAAAAGTAAAATGCTTGCCCTAGAGGAAAATGGGAGAGGGTGAGAGGGAAACTGTGAACATTGGTGCAGTGAAATGTGCACTGGTGAAAGTTGTTATACATTGTGTGACTGTAACCCAATCATGAACAACTTTATCTATGGGGGAAAAGAACTATTATGAACAACTTTGTAATAAACAATGATGTTTAAATTTTAAAAATATATTTAATAAAACAATTTAAATGTTTATAAAACTACCCTAGATGTACTAATGAGAAAATTCAAATCAACAATCTTTTTGTTTGTTTGTTTTTTGGGCCATACCCGGTGACGCTCAAGGGTTACTCCTGGCTATGTGCTCAGAAATCGCTCCTGGCTTGGGGGAACCACATGGGATGCCGGGGATCGAACCGGCCACCACTCCCGCCCCTCAACAATCTTTTTTTTTTTTTTGTAAAGACATATCATTTCTGGCCAAATACTTGTGTTTCGTTTTATTCCACATATTAAATTCCTTGTCAAGTGGATTCGGGATTTTAGGTTTACTTTTCAATATACCTAAGGAAAAAGTCAGCATGATAGCAGGTCCCAAACTTGAGAGAAATAGTAGGAAGCACTTAATAAGAAGCCTGTCTTATTTCCAAAAGAGACTGTTCCAGTGAGATTCAGGCCAGAGGGCTAGGCATGACTCGGTGAGTCAGGGGCAAAATTGTTTTGTGACAGAACATATGATTTCCAACTATGAGACTATTGTTGCTGTAACTTTTTAGCAACAGTTAAATCTATTCCAAAATTACAAGCAAAAGTAAAAAAAAAAAAAAAAAAAAGAAAAAGAAAAGAAAAGAAAAAAAAGAAAAAGAAAACAAAATAAAACATTCTGAATAGACTTTTTTCCCTGCCTCTTTGGGAATATTATGAGCATCTTACAAAAAGGGTCATATCCTGTTTCTTTCTCTGGTTGCTACAACTGTGGTTTGTATATTGGCTGTATCACTAATGTGAATTTATAACCCAAAATGCCAAAAGAAAAAATTAGTACTCTCACAAATATGCAATTTTTTCCTTCCCTAAATTTCAACAAACATTATTTAAGTCATGGCGTGTGTGTGTTTGTTTGTTTTTTTTTTAATTCTGCACTGGGAGCAAATCCACACTTCTTTTCCATATCCTACTGTTAACACAGAAGGTGAAATACTGACACAGACTAAAAGAATTGCAAATTCAGCGTTAATGTAAACCAGGCAATGCAAGTGGAATGTTTATAACTCAACAGTGTCCCCTAGTGTGCCTTTTTAAGGGACAATTTTTGTAATAAAAATTACAAAACTGAACTCAGACCTCTCCTTAATGCCATGCATAGAAGCCAAATCTAAATAAACTCAAGGCCTTGATATCAGACCTGAAACCATAAGATACATATGACGAAAACGTAGGTAGAAAACTCTATTAACACTGGAGCTAAAGGCATTTTCAAGGGTGAAACACCACTAACCAAGCAAGTGGAAGCAAAGATAAATGGGACTACATTAAACTAAGAGAAAACAGTGACTAGGATACAAAGACTCACATAATAGGAGAAATTATAACCATCTGATAAAGGATAAATATCTATGATATACAAAGCACTGGTAGAGCTTAGCAGGAGAAAAGAAAAAAGCATCTAATCCCATCCAAAAATAGGGAGAAGAAAAGAACAGACATTTCCTTAAAGAAGAAATACAGGGCCAGAGAGATAGCATGGAGGTAAGGCATTTGCCTTGCATGCAGAAGGACGGCGGTTTGAATCCTGGCATCCCATATGGTCCTCCGAGACTGCCAGGAGTGATTTCTTAGCATAGAGCCAGGAGGAACCCCTGAGAAATACAGATAACCAAAGAGCACATGCTTTACATCTTTAATCATCAGGGGAATACAAATCAACAATGAGATATAGCCTCACACTACAGAGACTGGCACACATCAAAGAACAAGAACAACCAGTGCTGGTGAGGCTGTGGAGAGAAAGGGACTCTAATTTACTGCTAGTGGGAATTAGACTGGCCCAGCCTTTTTGGAAAACAATATAGATATTCCTCAACAACAACAAAACTATAAATTGAGCTTCCATATAATCCAGTAATACCACTCTTAGGAATATACTCTAGAAACCCCAAAACACAATGCAGAAAAGCCTTCTGCATTCTTATATTCACTGCAGTACTAAACACAAGAGCTAGAATATGGGGAAAAAAACCAAGTGCACAAGAATAGATGAGCAGCAGATAAGGAAATTGCGGTGCGTATACACAGTAGAATAATACTCCGCTGTAAGGAAAAATGAAGTCATAAAATTTGCTTATACATGGATAGATATGAAGAATATTATGCTAAGCAAAATGAGTTAGAGTGAGAGGGATAGATATAGGATAATTGCACTCATTTGTGGGATATAGAATAAAGTTAATATGGTAATAATATCCAGAGACAAAAGAGAAGAGAGCAAGGAAACCAGTCCATGGTGGAAGCTAACCACAAAGAGCAGGAAAGTGCAGTTAGGACAGAAGGGATCGGTATGCCAATGAGAGTTGAAAATAATAACTGAACAAGAACTGGGTTCTGAAAGAAGATAAAATTATATGCATGATACCCCTTCAATAACAATATTGCAAATCAGTGTCTAAATGGGAAAAAGAGAAGAGAGAAAGAGAGAAAATAAAAATGTCTGCTCCATAGGTAGGCATGGGGGAAGGGTGGGAGGGAAACTGGGGACATTGGTGATAGGAAATGTACACTGGAAGGTACATTTTTTATCTTTATTATATTATATAATTATCTGTTATAATTATATTTTATTATATATTTATAATATAAACACTGGAAGAGTATTGTACATTGTACAACTGAAACTTGATCATGAACAACTTTGGAACTGTAAAAATCACCCAACTGTATTATGAACAACCTTGTGTCCACAGTGTTTGAATAAAATAATTTTTTGATTACATATGCCCAATATATAACATAAATTAGGTTGGGGAAAAGGTAAAATAAAACAGAACTTAAACTGTTTCCACTCAAAAGCCCTCAATGACTGAGAAATTTTTGATATCCTGAATATATTTGTATATAAAATCCATATGCCAATCAAACATTCTCTGACACTCATAAGTAATTTTACTTTAAAACAAATGTTTAAGATTCTTTGCAAATCCCCACATTCAGTTATACAACCCAGTAAAGGGATTGCAAACCACAGTTTAATCATCTAAGAACTAATGCTAGAGATCTAGTATAGTGGATAAGGTACATGCCTTGCATGCAGTCAACACAGGTTGGATCCCCAATACCACATATGGCTACTCAGCATTGCTGAAATAATCTCTGAGCACAGGCCCAGGTGTAATATTTGAACATCACTGGACGTGGTACCAAAACAAAAGAAGCTAAGATCTAGATTCTAGAGGAAAGGAGATATAAATCAGTGGCATGGCCCTTGCTTTGCACATGGCTTACACAGTTTTAATCCCTGGCACCCCATATAGTTCTCCAACCCCTCACGGCATAAGCTCTGAAGACAGCTGGGTGCTGGATTTAGACCAAAAAAAAAAAAAAAAAGTATCCATCTCCTGTTAGAAGGCAGCATGGCTATCCTCAAAGCCCTTGTGAAGTCCAAGATCATTGAAAAGAGAACCAAAAAGTTCATCAGGCACCAGCCCTAGTGGTTTGTAAAATTAAGTAGAATTGGCAGAAAGGCCAGAGGCATTTCCAACACGGAGCATCAAAGATTCAAGACCACCAACCCAAAGTCAATGAGAATAGAATCAAGAGACCCAAATTACAACAAGCTAAACACAAAAGGGACCTGTTACACTAGCAGTCCAGGGGGCTAAGTGTGAAGGTATGGGATGCATGCTGGGAACTATGGGAAAGGGAGGTCAACACTAGTGGTGAAAATGGCCCTAATTCACTGTCACTAGTACCTGAAATACAACTGTGAAAGACTTGTAATTTACAGTGGCCTCAATAAAAATTTAAAAAATAATAATATTCAAGGCCAGATCTTGATACCCATAATTGATTACAGGAACAACCAGAAGACAAAACACATGCCACCAAGTGGCTTCCAGAAGTTTCTGATCCACAACATCAAGGAACTTATACTACTGCTATGCATCAAATCTTATAATGCTGAGATTGCTACCAATATCACCTCTAAGAATCATAATGTAATCATGGAATGAGCAGCTCCATTGGCCATCAGTCTCTACTAGTCACAATGGCAGACTCTGTGGTGATAAAAAGCCTATCATTTGGCACATTATATTGTATTAATAAAGCCATAAAACTGCAGAAATAAAACTTATTCCATGTGAATAAGGTGAAAACCTAGTTTCTTACTAGAGGTAAAGAGAACAGGAATGGAAAAATAAATAAAGTTTTCTTTTTGGTGATAGATTGGCAGTGGAAACTTTGGTAGTATGTGGAATGAGTACTAAAAAAGATGTGAAGGCAAACTCCACAGATTCCATAACAACAAATATCAGAACTGGAAAAATATGGGGGATGGAGAGATTATCTAGTAGGTAATAACTTGCCTTTCATACAACCATTATTACTTTGATTTCTGACACCCCCACATTGGTCATCTGAATATCATCTGAGTACATAACCAGGAGTAAACCTTGAGCACTGCCAGATGTGGCCCTAAAACAAATAAACAAAAATATCACACACCACAGCCTCTGGCATATAACCAGCCCAGGTTCACTGCTTAACTTAATCTTGGCAGAGACACAGTCAATGGCAATCACAAGTATAATGGTCTTGGAGATGAAAATTCTAGGGTCTTTTTGGGTGGAGCAAATTCCCATCCTGGTGAAGTCCCAGCAGCCACACCCATAACCCACAGTCTCCAGCATATAAATGCTTCACAACTAATCTCTGAGGAGATGCCAAGCTGATGAAACACCCAGGTACACTGGTCTTTGAGCTGAAATCTTTTGGGGTCTTCTCAAGAGGGAAGTGATCCAAGACCCTGCCCTACTGAAGCCCCAGATCCACAACCTCACCCAACTTCACATTAGCTTCAAGGCTAATCTCAGAAAAGAAGCCAAGCTGATAAAACTCCCAGGTATATCAGCCTTTGGACTGAAAAAGTCAAGCTAATGCATTCTAATTCTACAGCTCCTGGAGTGTACAGACACACACGTAGCCATACAACACCTCCAAATTTCATAATACTGACAGTCCTGTGGGAGCACAGCTAATTAAATGAGAAAATTGCATAGAAGCTCATTAAACTTTTTAGAAAAGTCAAGAAGGCGGAAGGCTCAACTAGCAACAAACAGCTTAGTAGATCCTCACACAATAACTTTAATAAACCATTGTGAGATAAATTAATTGCCATAAATTTTCTTTTACTGAACTATTTCTTATAATTCCTTATAATTTCACTTATTTTTTGCAATCTTAGGGAAATAGAGATCATGATGAAGGGAAGGACACATTGATGATGGGATTAGTATTGGAACACTGCATGCCTATAAAAGCTGTATCATGAACAACTTTGTGTTTAAATAAAGTTAGAAAAATAACAATAACAAAAAACAAAGGGAAATAAATTTTAGAAAGTTTCAAAAATAAAGCTCCGCCCAGAGTTGGCTCTTGCCCACCTGCTAACCTCAGTGTTCTTCATACTTTTGAGTAATAATTGGTGTTTTTTCCAAAATGCCCCTAAAATTGGACATTTTAATTATTTTCTTTTTAAATACACTCAGTCAGTGGTGATTAGTAGATACTCCTGGCTCTGTACTCAGGAGTCACTTTTAGTGATGCTCAAGAGATCAGATGGTGCTAGGAATTAAACCAAGCTTACTCACAAGCAATGTGAGCACATTAATTCCTGTGCTATCTATCTCTCAAGCCTCTGTTTTTCTTCAATGATCACTGCTCTTTCCAACATCCTCTGCTCTCTGATGGATTACAGTAAATTGGGTTCATGAAAAAAATGTAATGCTATGGAATTCTACAAGAAATACTTAGCTGAGCCAAAGGCAGTAGAATTTCATATCACATTTATAAGAATTCGCGTTTGCTGAATCCAACAAGTGTGCCAAAACTGAGCATCTATCAAGCCTTTCTATTCTACCTTCATTCTCTCTTTTGTTATACCAACAATTTATAGAAAGCTCTTATCCTCTTTGTTTGAAATTCTGTATTCCTCAACTCAAAGTCTCTTTATTATTTTGAAGAAATATCCCTTGACTTTTCAGAAATACTTAACAAATTGGATTTTATTTTGACATTGTGGAAGAATATTTGCTTAAACTAAATTAATTGAAAAGAGAAATATAGATCTGATAGAATAGATAAAACTCACAGAAATGCACCAGTTGTGTATTCTATATACTTCTCCCATTGCAGTGTTCTCTAGAGGCTCAAAGGACAACTTTTCTCCATGTACTATCCTAGGAATAAATATGTTTTATGAAATCAGTCACATTTGACTGCCATGTGCAGCATTCCATAACCCCAAATGTGTGTGTTTGTGTTTGAGGTTGGAAGACAGACAAGTAGACCTAGGGTTCTTAGAAGAATTAATTCTCACTTGTATATATATACTGTACATCAAAAAAAAAAAACACACACACACAAAGCTAAAAAGCCGTTAAGAATTTTCAGACCAACACAAAGTTCTTATTAAAAAAAAAAGAATGCGTTTTGAATAAATATGGCTTATTAAAAGCTGCTGTGTTTTCAGTACTGTCTTTAGTAAAAAAAAATATCACTGAGAATTAACACTTTCTTTTTGTTCCACTAAAGTAAACAGATGTCTGAAAAGGACAAAATTGATCATGAACAGTGTATGTCATCCAAACTATCTCCAAACAATATGGCAACACCGAGTACCAAAAAAGTAGAAGGGGGGAAAGGACTGTTCCTTGACACTGGACAAAACAAAGAAAATTACTCAAAAAGGAAAAAATCCATTTGCATTTAGAGACTGACAAAGCAATATTTTAGATGATTACATATTGACGTAAGATAATACTAACAGCAACTAATAATGATGCAAGTCTATATTCAACTGGGGAAAATTGTCATAAAGCCACAAACTAAATAGGTGAAACTTATAGGCATATCTTTTAGACATACATACATACATATAAATGCCCTGATTAAATGTCCTCCAACTGAAAAATGCACCTCTCTTCACCCTAAGTTTTGACTCTTTCCTCTTTTTAAGTCCCCTAAGAATCCACTCCATATTTCTTATAAATCTTAAAGTCTTTTGCCTTTTTACAGCCTCTCAGATTCCACATATCTTCTGTTGTGTAATATAGTAACTAGATTCTGGCTCTTAGGTTTATTGAAGCATAAGTGAGAGAAGTTTATCCTAAAAAAGATAATGGCAAAGAGACCTTGGCTTAGTCCTAAATAAATATACAAATAAATTCTATAACAATAATGCAAACACAATGTCAAAAGGAAAGAGAGAGAGAAAGAGAGAGACAGAGACAGAGAGAGAGAGAGAGAGAGAGACAGAGAGAGACAGGGGTAGATGAGTAGGAGGGAAACTGGGAAAATTGGTGGCAGGAAAAATGCACTGGTGAAGAACAGTGTGATTCTATGACTGGAACACAATTATGAACAATTTTGTAACCACCATGCTTAAATAACGTAATTATTAAAAAAGAAATAAAGAGATTCCATAAATATATCTAAAAGCTCCCAGGGCTCAGGAAAATATTAAGTCCCAAACTCTGAAGAAGTACCAGTATCACTGCCCCCATCCAGGGTACCAGAGCACAATTTCTTTCTAATCTTGGCATTCAATTTTATTGTTTTTATAGTTGCCTTTTTTCTCATATTTATGAAATGTTTAATACACTGCACCAGCTAATGCATTCCGTTCCAGTAACCAACAGTCCTAATTACCCAATAGGGTAATGTTTTAACACTTATGCTGCTAATTTTTTCCAGGGCAGCCCAGGCTCCACCTATTATCTAATTATCAGTCTTTCCCAGCCAGATCATGGGTGGTTCCATTCCAGAATCCTATTCCAAGTTGTATTTTTTTTGTTTGTTTTGGTTTGGTTTTGCCTTGCAAGGGAGTGGTGGAAATTGGTTGGACCACCCACTCTCGTGATTAGGTTCCCTAGCAAATTTTGAGTCAGAGATTAGTATTGATTAATACCATAACAGTGTAAAAGTCTATTGGAGGTACTCTTTATGTTAATATCTGAGACTGAGAAAAAAAAGACTTGGGTGGGGAGAACAAGATTAGGTCAAAGTTAAATAATGAGATGAGATCAGAAATTTTCACTGATTTTCTGCAGAATTCAAAAGTTGGAATAGCCAACAGATTCACCCAAAATTAATGTGGGGCAGCCCTATAGAATCAGGGTTCAGGGCATATAACCCATTTTAATCCCCAGCACCACATGATTCCCAGAGCATTTTTAGGTATAGTCCTGGCGGTCCCAAAATGCAGATAGATAAGGCCCTGGTCATGCATACCCCCCAGACCTATAGGTTTAAGTGGTGCTGCATCCTCAGGCCCTTGCATTGAATTATGTGACCCTGAGTGGCCCGCATATCCCTGAGCATGGTTGAGACCCACCTCCCCAAAAGAAACTTAAATCAGAATAAAGGGTTTGACTTTACAACCTCACTTCACCAAGTCATTGGGTGCTGTGACCACCTGGGAGAGTTGGAAAGGACTGTCTATCAAGGCGCTTCGTGTCAACATCTGAGAGCTAAGATCTGTATGTTGGCAGGTTTCCCACCACAGGGAGTTCTGCATTCCTGAACAATTCTGATTAGCATGCCAGGGCATACACCACAAGAATTCAGATCCATACTGTTGTTGATTAAAATTACTAGCTATCTTGGGTCGAAATGATAACACAGTGGTAGGACGTTTGCCTGGCACGTGGCTGGCAGGAACAAATATGAGTTCTATCCCCAACATCTCATATGGTCCTCCAAGACTGCCAGGAGCGATTTCTTTTTCTTTTTTCTTCTTTTTTTCTTTCTTTTTTTGGCGGTAGAGGGAAGAGGTTGGACTGCACCTAGCTGTGCTCAGGAGTTACTCCTGGCTCTGCACTAATGCTAAAGCACAGAGCCAAGAGTAACCCCTAAGCACTGCCAGGTGTGGCCCAGAAACCAAAATATATAATAATAAAATTATTAGCTATCAGAATAAAACTCAAACGCCAATATGAAAGATAATAGGAAGAGGGAAAATTAAATCATTCGTCATCTTGAAGAATCCAAAAGAATCCAAAAGTAGACCCACAACATCATAGTCTAAAGCTAGACAGTTCTTCTGACAGACAAATTTGCCATTTACTGTCCCTCTATGGAAGGCATGCCTGTCAACTCCCAAATCCTACCCCTCCCGTGAAAAATGTTTTCTCTAATAGAAACTTAGAGCAATGGTTACATTAAGTTTTAACTTGATGGAGGAATCTGATTTTAGATAACAGAAAAAGGTGGGGGTGGTAAACCGGTTTTGAAAACTGGACTTGGCATTGTATTCTGAAAGTTAAAAAAGCTGGTTGGTCTGCTGGAGACTGGTGTGGATGGAGGGTATGTGTTGTATATGAAAATTTCCATAAGATTATTCTTTGCCTGTTGTCCCACTTTGACCTGCTAGGTGGGGGACTCTTTTAAGAGCCGAATAGTTTGGGAGCGAGGTGTTGAAGTCTTTTGGCAGAGTTTACTGGCTGGCTCCAGGTGTTTTTTGGAGCTGGTAGTAGGCTGACAAAGAACTCTCTGCGCCCAATCTTTTTACCCCTTTACCCTCCTGTCTGTGTGGATTATTTGCTGCAGATAAATATTATCAAGATCTCCCCCCACAAGGGGATAAAGGGATGGGAATCAATTTCTCATTCTGGGAGTTCTTTGAGGATACACAAATAACCAATAAAGGAGTAAACAGGACACCACAGGTATGTGCCTACTTTCTGACAAAAGTGAGCTAAGAAGATCCTACAAACCAAGCCTGGGTGTTTTCTCATCAACAGGCAAGAAGGTTAAACAGATTAAGACTTGCTTCTGGAAGTTAGTCTTAATCTGTTTAACTCCTTTGCCTCTTGATGAGAAATAACTTTATTCTTGATATAACCCTACAAACAAACCAAAAGGTATGTGTTTAAGGAATATGGTGAGGAAAATTATGGAATTTTCCTAGTCTTCAAAGAAAGCTTTGTGTTTGGAGCGAGGCAAAGGCAGAAGTGAGCCAATCCCAGCAGTTATCAGGCTTTACTCCTGGCTCTTTGCTCAGGGATCACTGCTGGTGAAGCTTGAAGAACTGTAACTGCTAGTGGAGCTTGGAGAACTATCATTGCTGATGGTGCTGGGAATATAACTAGGATCATCTCTATAAGGACAACTAAAGTCCCTAAATCCCTATACTATCTATCCAACCTCAAAAGAAAGCTATTATCAAGTCTAAGGAATAAAAAAGCCAGAAACCCCTGGATAAATAAACACTTAATAAATATGGAGTTCACTGGATTAGCATTCTAAGATTTATACTGAGCTAATACTCAGTTACTCTAGCCATCTCTTAATCTCCATTTTTTGTGATGAACTTGTAAAACCTAAGAAGACTTGGTGAGTTGACAACCAGTCTCATGTTCCTTGGGTCTCACTATTTTCTAGGATACAGTATCTCATCGCCCAGAAGGAAAAAAGTATTTGTCATTAACAGAAGAGAGAATGTTAGTGAACAAGGGACTAGCAGGGGTCCTCAAACTTTTTAAAAAGGGGGCCAGTTCACTGTCCCTCAGACCATTGGAGGATCTGACTATAGTAAAAACAAAACTTATGAACAAATTCTTATGCACACTGCATATATCTTATTTTGCAATGAAGAAACAAAACAGATACAAATACAATATGTGGCCCGCGGGCCATAGTTTGAGGACCACTGATAGTTGCATAATAATGATGCTCATTGTGACTTCAATCTCAAACATCTTATCTTTCAATGCCCACCCCCAAAATAAGATAAAGCAGAGAAACAAAATTAACATTAAAAGCATAAAATGAAAATCATTTAAGTCAGCAAAAGTTAAATAAGTTTTCCCCAAACATTCACAACCTAAGTATCTAACAGTAAAAATATTTAGATAAATATTTTGGCAACCCAAGTAACAGAAAGACACTGAAAAAAGGAATACACAATTCCAATCAAGAATTATTCTCACTGGGCAGGGGGTGGGGGAAGAGGGATATGATGGGGACATTGGTGGCAGAAGATTGTACTAGTAAAGGGGGGGTGTACTTTTTATGACTGAAGCTCAACTACAAACAAGTTTGTAACCATGGTGCTTAAATGAAGATATTATTTTAAAAAATTAAAATAAAAGAATTATTCTCACAGGGCCAGAGAGATAGTACAACATTTAAGGCATTTGTCTTGTATAGGGCCAACTTGGATTTGATCCTCAACATTTTATATCATTTCCTAAGAACCACTGGAGTGATTCCTGAGGGCAGAGCCAGGAGTAATCCCTGGACATAACTAGATGTGTCCCCCCCAAAAAAAAAGAATTATTTTCACACTAAAAAATGGATTAAATGAAGATTTATACATTGAATAAATTTTCTTTATACAAAACTTAAATCAGGGGCTGGAGTGGTGGCGCAGTGGTAGGACGTCTGCCTTGCACATACTAACTTAGGACTGACCATGGTTCAATCCGCCAGTGTCCCATATGGTCCCCCAAGCCAGGAGCAACTTCTGAGAGCCTAGCCAGGAGTAACCCCTAAGAGTCACTGGGTATGGCCCAAAAACAAAACAAAAACAACAACAACTTAAATCATTGAATACTGGCAATTAGTAACAAATCTTCCAAGAAGAAGATGAATTTTTTTAACCTGTAAAATCTGGAGTGGTAAAAAAAAAGTTCTAAAAATATGGAAATGCAGATATTTGGGAAGGAAACAGACCAATTTCAGCTCTTGCAGTAGAGGCTTATTCACAAACTATATCCAGTAAAATAGCTTCTACATAAAACATATATATATATGTACATATATATATTATATGTGACATAAAAACAAACAGTCTTTGCAAATGTATTTGATGATAAAAAAACAAATTAAAAAGAAAAACATTTCTCAAACCTGGGTCAGATGCATGCAAAGCAAATGACCACCTGCTGTACTATTGCACTAGCCGAGTTAGCATTTTCTCTTTGAATTGTTATCTTTAAGATAATAGGATAGAGCCTGTATAGTACTGGGAGAAAAGTACTTGCATACAGCAACCCCAGGTCCGTTCTTCCCCATCCCTACGTCACCCTTGAACATGAAGCCCCTGAGTACTGCCTGTTATGAACAAACAAAACTAGGGTTCTACAACCACTATTCTCTTGTCATTAGCCATTATATTAGAAATAAAGCAGATGTGAGTAAAAAAAAATTTAATGAGGAAAACTAAGTTAGAAAATCAGAAAAAGGGACAGGAATATTTTCAAAAGAAGATATAAATAGATCATAGATTGCACTAAAAACATGAATGACACTCTATAGCAAAAAGTATCTGTTCTTTGCTATAGTTTCTTTATTCTTTATCTATATAAAATGCTATCTTATATATACCTTATATTTTAAAATGTTAAGATGTATTCTAGAATTTTAAAATTTTATCAAAAGTGGGGCTGGAGAGATAGCACAGGAGTAGTGCATTTGCCTTTCACACAGCCAACTCAGGACAGTAGTTAGATTTCCCGCATTCCATATGGTCCCCCGAACCTGCCAGGGGCAATTTCTGAGTCCAGAGCCAGGAGTAATCCCTGAGCACTGCCAGGTGGGACCCAAAAATGAATACATATCATCAAAAGTGAGAAAAAAACAAATAGTAAAATTAGAAGAAAAAATTCCAAAACTCCTAGAGAGTAAAGCAAAAATATAAAAGGCAAATTATTAGAAGATAAAAAGTATTGTGCTAGAAGGTCCAGTCTAAATATAAAGAAAAACAGGATAAAAACATAGAAAAAAACTTCAAAGAACATAGTATCTAAAAGTTTCAGAACATACATTTTTCAGAGTGAAAGCTTCTAATAGTGCCTAAGTAGTTATCCAGTACATTTGGATGAAAACAAAATCCATATAAGACACATCAAGAAATTCTAAAGCATTTCAAAATCCTTAGCTAATGGAGGGGGAACAGATCAATGTTTTGGAGCACATGCCTGGCATGCATATGGCCCCAAGTTTGATGGTTAACTAAACTCCGTAGGGTATAATCTGGGTGGCCCTCAACATTACAAGACTGAGCAGCCAGGCCAAGCACCACAGCCATTGGACCCGCATTCTTGGGTCAGGCAATACCGAAGATCAACAAAGGGAAACATAAGCCCTCAAAAATAAATTTGTAGTCAACCAATCTATAAAAAGAGCAAAGTAAAAAAAACTTAGCACTCAAGGAAGTTTTTCCACAAAGCTACTAACAAATGGTAATAAGTAAGGCAATAAAATCTAGACAGTAAAATACTTTATGTTAAGAGTAAGGAATACAACCAAACCCCAAAGCAATATGATAATAATAGAGTAATGATAGAGAACTCAAGATTATAGTTTTTACTAAGTCAGTGATCAGTAAAGATTCTGCAAGTTAGAAGTTTCTAAGGAAAGATTCCTTCAGAAGATGACAATACCATAACACATGTAGCTGTCTTGAAAAGATGACAGACTCCACCATACACCACAGCCAGTGTTTATATTTGAGGTCATAAAATATAACATTAACAACTAAGCACCAAATGGCAAGTATTTATTCTAGGAAATACAAATTTGGGAGCAATTAACCCAAATAAAATAGAAAAGAAAAAGTGCTGTTCTGCAGAAAATTAAAAGTACTAGAGACTAATATCTAGCCTGTGTGCAATCTTAAATTCAATCCCCAGCAACATAGGTTCCCAACCCAAGCACGCGGGATGTAGTCCCTATAAAAAATTTTGTAGATTATATTCTAGAATGTATATGTATTACCATGATGCTATTTCTAAGACATGCTATTGATTTTAAATGGCAAGTTACAGAGAAGTGCAAAGAATATATACTATGCTTAAAATAAGACTTTGGGGTTCTCAAGAAACAGGTCCGAGTTCCATAGTGAGAATCATGACAGTATGCTTCAGAATGTTAGGAATGGAACCAAGTAATCTATTCTCTCTATTCTTCAGGTGATTTTCAAGTTCACTATTTGGGAAAAGTAGTTCCCAAATTTTAAATAAGAAAGTGATGGTTAGGGTCAGAGGGATAGCATGGAGGTAAGGTGTTTGCTTTGCATGCAGAAGAATAGTGGTTCGAATCCTGGCATCCCATATGGTCTCCTGAGCCTGCCAGGAATGATTTCTGAGCGTAGAGCCAGGAGTAACCCCTAAGCACTGCCAGGTGTGACCCAAAAACCAAAAATAAGTCATGGTTAGAGAAAATTTTAATAGTTGATGTGGGCAGATATGTATGTGTACTCAAAGGAGAATTCTGCTGAAGTATATTTTTGCTTTAATGTATTAATGCAAATTATTTTTGTTTTTTACCTGGAACATGTTTATTCGCTGACTACATAATTTAAAAATACAACTGAAAGTGAAATTGAGAAATATTTACATAGAATATGACATAACTCCTTTTTTTTTATCAATGTCTCTCTTAGATTGGGGGGGCTGCTCTCCAAATATAAATTCTATTGGTACTAATTTTTACCTATGACTAAAGGACAACAAATGCCAGAAGAGGGGCTGGAGAGATTGCATGGAGATAAGGTGTTTGCCTTACATGCAGAAGGACAGTGGTTCGAATCCCGGCATCCCATATGGTCCCCTGAGCCTGCCAGGAGGGATTTCTGAACATAGAACCAAGAGTAACCCCTGAGTCCGGCCAGGTGTGACCCAAAAACCAAAAAAAATAATGTCAGAAGAGAAATTAAGAATTTTGATGAGCAACTTGAACTTTCCCTGAAGCATGGCTGGTAGGCAATCTGATGATGGAAATTGTCTCCCATGGATCAGGACTGCTCGGACTAAGTACTCAAGTTTGGTGTACATTGCATCTAAATTTAAGGGGCATTGCAAAGTTTCAACCAGTTTAGAGGAATGGGATTAGCCCTCAATCTGCTACTATTGGCACAATGGTAAGGACACTTTCTTCCCTTACAATGGGTCAAAAAATAAAGATACAAGAAAATGTGTTGTTTAATCTTCAGGCTCATCTTTAATAGAAAGATGGAAAATGTGCAAAAAGATACACATCCAAAGATAGCACATCATTGATCGAGGAGCAGTAAAATGTCTATACACAAGAGCACTCGATTTCTCATTTCAGATGCTCCATCTTCTCACAGAAAATCTTCCTCTTGCTTATGCGGGGGGAAGTCCCTTGATTAACACTCCAATTAGAACAAGAGCACACTTTTGTTGACAAAATATACCAATCCCAGACAGCAGGCTTTTGTTTTTCTTTTAACTTTCTCTAAAGCATCTTAAGAGTTCTTCATTATGGTACTTACTATTCCCACTACACAAGTGCAAATCATAACTAGACCTCACTGCCCTAGAGGGAACATGTTTCACTGGGCTTTATTTCTTATAGAACCCAAGTGGCTCTGCTGTCCTGGTAGTGCACTCGGGTTAAATCAGACACTATGGGACTCAATCCCATGGGTAGGCAGTAAGTTACAAATAAGCCTTCGAAAATCCAATTGAGATTTATTAGTAAAAAAAAGTTTTCCTTTCAGAAAGTTTCCTAGAGAGAATAAGAAGTGCCTACAAAATAACATGATCTCTATGAGAAAATAGTGAAATATGGGGAGTAGAAGTGGTTTAGTTCTCAAAAAAAAAAACTTTCATTATATCTCTTAAAGCTTAAGAAATTTCATTATTTATTCTTAAAAATTAAGACATTTTCTGGCCTTTACATTTACAAGTACTATGAAGTTTTATATCTACTGTTATAACAGCAGATAAACTGGCAATGAAATACATTGTCCAAATCCAAAAGAATATATACATCGAAAAATGAATTTCTAGATAAATTACAGAATTTGAGTATCAGTGTTGTGTGTTAGTGGCTTACAATGGTAGTGAAGGACAGAAAAGAGGAGTACTAGGTAAATTAGTTAACCCAACCAGTCATTTTAAATTTCACTTTTATTGGGGAAACTATCCAAGCAGGGGAGCCAGCTCAGAACACAGAGATAAGTAAAGGCATAAAAGGATCACAGGGCAATTCCTCTTTGACCCCATCATGTGCCCTGGCCGACAACAAGAAAAGCAACAGTTGCCAGACACATGCTCATAGGTGGAGAAGAAAGAAAAGCTAGTGGGGGCAAAGAATATTGGACACTAACTCTTTGAAATTAACCAGAGGGACACCAAGAGCACCAATAGAACAGAACCAGACAAGTGTGAGCATTATGGGTCAAGAGCATTGAGGAACCAGCTTTAGGACTAGACTTCATACATGAAACACTGGGTACCTAAAACTATTTAAAATGTAACTAAAGCAACTATAATATCAAAACATTGGAGGCTGTATGCTAATTTTACATGTGACTTTCCTCAATGACCACTGAGGAGCTGATAAAAATTTGCTATGTCAGGTATAAGTTCATCTGTAACAAATATCCTACTCTTGAGAATATAAAAAATGGTGGTAGCTGGAAGAGCACAGCAAGAAATGTAGGGGAAATCTCAGTATTCTTCCAGAATTTTGTGATAAATCTAATAGTATTCTAAAAATAATAACAATAATGTCTTAATTTAGAAAAAAATAATAAGACAAAATACCATATTAAAGAATTTATTATTTAATCTAAGACATAGTAAAGACAATAAAATGGACACAATGCTTAACTGAACATTTCTCTAAGATATTTAAATATGCAAAATTGATATGAAAAATGTTCAATGTTGCTAATCATTAGCAAAAGAAGCCAAAACCATAATGAGATGTAACCAGATTAGAAAACTGTTAAGTCAAAAACCACAACCATACAATTATCATTTCTAAATAATAGCAACAACAACAACAAAATAACAAGTGATTGGCGATCTGGAGAAATTAAAACCTTTCTGTATTGATACCGGGAAGTAAAAATGCAGCCATACTATTGTAAAATGCTATTGTAAAATAGTATGATAAAGATTTATCAAAACAAAAATTTTAACAGGTCTACTGGTTGGGGTGTAGCTCAGTGGTAGGGTGCATGCCTTCTATGTGTGTATGACTTCCTACGTTTGATCCTTTATATACACACAGACACACAAAACAGAACTACCATCTGAGTCAGCATTCTCATTTGTAGATACATACTCCAAAAGAATTAAAACGAGAATCTCAAAGACTTTTCTGCACATTTGTTTTCATTGCCGAGTCATTCACAATAACCAAGAGGTGCAATCAATTTAAATGTCCAACCGGGGAAGAATGGATAAAGAAAATACATACAATGGGAGTTTGTCCAAAAGAATTTAATCTTTAGGAATAAAATAGGGACTTCACATTGGGAAGTTGGTTCCATGATTTTTTTTTTGTTTTGTTTTGTTTTTGGCCATACCCGGTGATGCTCAGGGGTCACTCCTGGCTATGCGCTCAGAAATCACTCTCAGCTTGGGGGACCATATGGGACACCTGGGGATCAAACCGCGGTCAATCCTAGGCTAGCGCCAGCAAGGCAGACACCTTACCACTCCGCATCACTGCTCTGGCCCTGGTTCCATAATATTTTAATGTGGAGGACCTGACCTCAATCTTAAACTCTCAGAAAAAATTAATAATAAAGATGGTTCATCTACATGGTCTGAAGACATTATTCAACATGAAATAACCACATCCATTTCACAACATGTGAAGGATCTAAATATTCTCTAAGCATGTACTCATCAGTCCTAGGGATACTGGTGTTGTTTAAACAGTGTTTGAACAGAACAGATAGGGGAACACCCATCTACTAGCTTTCTACACCCTCCAATCTTTTTCTAGTTGCAATCTACAGAACCATCTTCTCAGCATCTCTCTTCCCCCAAGACCAGCCAGTATCATTTTTGAATTTATTAATTCTCTCTGTCAGCCACATATGAACTCACAGATTACTAAAAATTATTCCACCAATGTGCGGGTCACCATCAACCACCTAATGAACCTCTATCAGTATCTCTTTCATCTCTCTCTCTCTCTCTCTCTCTCTCTCTCTCTCTCTCTCTCTCTCTCTCTCTCTCTCTCTCTCTCTCTCTCTCTCTCTCTCTCTCTCTGATTCTGTTTTAATCCAGACTATGCTAAATAAGTCTCTTTGAAAGGCTTACTTTCAAGGACTACAGGGACCCATTGAGGTCCAACAATTTATGAGTTGCCCAATCCTAGTGTCAAGGGCTTGACCTGAGTCTTCTCAGCTGCTTTTCAAGTAGTGTGGACCAAAGAAACAATAAAGCCTCAGGGGGAAAAAATGTACTTTTAATCAAAATTGTAGATTCAAAACATAAATCGTTCTTTGCTAGTAGTCAGGGAATGAAAATAGGAAGTTCTTCAGTGTTTTTGAGTTTCAGTCTTGCAAGATGGAAAAAGTCCTGATGCTATATTGTACAATAATGTGAATATACTTTACACCAGGGGTCTCAAACTCAATTTACCTGGGGGCCGCAGGAGGCAAAGTCAGGGTGAGGCAGGGCCGCATAAGGGATATTGCTTACCGAATATTCGCTATAAAAAATCACATTAGGCCGGAGAGATGGCATGGAGGTAAGGCGTTTACCTTTCATGCAGAAGGTCATCGGTTCGAATCCCGGCGTCCCATATGGTCCCCCGTGCCTGCCAGGAGCAGTTTCTGAGCACAGAGCCAGGAAAAACCCCTGAGCACTGCCGGGTGTGACCCAAAAACCACAAAAAAAAAAAAAAATCACATTAGTAAGAAAAAAATCGCAAAAAATCGCATTAAACATTTGCATACCCCGAACGAACTGCTTGGGGGTATGCGAATGTTTAATGCGATTTGTTTCTTACTAATGCGATTTTTATTGTGATTATTCGGTAAGTGAATAATCAAGAATACTGCAATATTTGAAGGCTGGCCGCGAGCCACAAAATGTTGTACGGAGGGCCACAAACAGCCCGCGGGCCGCAAGTTTGAGACTCCTGCTTTACATGATGGTACTACCGTGCAAACAAAACTAATAAAGACAGTAAATTTTACTGGCAGACTGAGGGGACCATATGAGGTATCAGGGATTGAACCCAGGTAAACCACATGCAAAGCAATCACTGCACTTGCACCAGACCCTCAACTAATTTCTCAAATTAAAAATAATGATCAGGGCTGGAGTGATGATCAGGGTGGCGCAAGCAGTAAGGCATCTGCCTTGCCTGAGCTAGCCTAGGATGGACCTCAATTCTATCCCCCAGCATCCCATATAGTCCCCCAAGACAAAAGCAATTTCTGAGTGCATAGCCAGGAGTAACCCCTGAGCATCACCAGGTGTGGCTAAAACAACAACAACAACAACAACAACAACAACAATAATAATGAACAGCGGTAGGGCATTTGCCTTGCATGCTACCAACCTGGGATGGACCCAGGTTTGATCCCCGCCATCCAATATGGTCCCCTGAGCTTGCCAGGAGTGATTTCTGAGCACAGAGCTAGGAGCACCACCAGGTGTGGCACAAAATCCAAAAAGTTAATAACAATCTTTAAAAAATATAATAATAGGAAACTACTCCTGCCCAGTGGGTCCCGACTGTGAAAAACTGTGAGTGCTGCCTGTGTGTGTCTGTCTACTATCCTGTTGCGTGAACCTCTTGGGAGTGGGCTAAAGCAATCATTGGGAAAAAGAATATGGGAGGAATTACTTTCCCCAACTTTAAAATGTACTACAAAGCAATAGTTATCAAAACAGCATGGTATTGGAATAAAGACAGGTCCTCAGATCAGTGGAATAGGCTTGAATACTCAGAAAATGTTCCCCAGACAATCACCTAATTTTTGATAAAGGAGCAGGAAATCCTAAATGGAGCAAGAAAAGCCTTTTCAACAAGTGGTGTTGGCACAACTGGATAGCCACTTGCAAACAATTGAATTTAGACCCCCAGCTAACATCATGTACGAAGGTAAAATCCAAATGGATTAAAGACGTCAATATCAGACCCAAAACCATAAGATGTATATAACAACACATAGGCAAAACACTCCAGGACATTGAGACTACAGGCATCTTCAAGGAGGAAACTGCACTCTCCAAGCAAGTGAAAGCAGAGATTAACAGATGGGAATATATTAAACTGAGAAGCTTCTGCACCTCAAAGGAAATAGTGCCCAGGATACAAGAGCCACCCACTGAGTGGGAAAAACTATTCACCCGATACCCATCAGATAAGGGGCTAATCTCCAAAATATACAAGGCACTGACAGAACTTTACAAGAAAAAAACATCTAATCTCATCAAAAAATGGGGAGAAGAAATGAACAGACACTTTGACAAAGAAGAAATACAAATGGCCAAAAGACACATGAAAAAATGCTCCACATCACTAATCATCAGAGAGATGCAAATCAAAACGATGAGATACCACCTCACACCACAGAGAATGGCACACATCACAAAGAATGAAAATAAACAGTGTTGGTGGGGATGTGGAGAGAAAGGAACTCTTATCCACTGCTGGTGGGAATGCCGTCTAGTTCAACCTTTATGGGAAGCAATATGGAGATTCCTCCAAAAACTGGAAATCAAGCTCCCATACGATCCAGCTATACCACTCCTAGGAATATACCCTAGGAACACAAAAATACAATACAAAAACCCCTTCCTTACACCTATATTCATTGCAGCACTATTTACCATAGCAAGACTATGGAAACAACCAAGATGCCCTTCAGCAGATGAATGGCTAAAGAAACTATGGTACATATACACAATGGAATATTATGCAGCTGTCAGGAGAGATGAAGTCATGAAATTTTCCTATACATGGATGTACACGGAATCTATTATGCTGAGTGAAATAAGTCAGAGAGAGAGAGAGAGAAAAATGCAGAATGGTCTCACTCATCTATGGGTTTTAAGAAAAATGAAAGACATTCTTGCAATAATAATTTTCAGACACAAAAGAGAAAAGAGCTGGAAGTTCCAGCTCACCTCAGGAAGCTCACCACAAAGAGTGATGAGTTTAGTTAGAGAAATAACTACATTTTGAACTGTCCTAATAATGAGAATGTATGAGGGAAATGGAAAGCCTGTTTAGAGTACAGGCGGGGGTCGGGTGGGGAGGAGGGAGATTTGGGACATTGGTGATGGGAATGTTGCACTGGTGATGGGTGGTGTTCTTTACATGACTGAAACCCAAACACAATCATGTATGTAACCAAGGTGTTTAAGTAAAATATTAAAAAAAAAAAGACAGTGCCTACAAATGCAGCAGGATGACCTTAATCCAGAAATTAAAAAAATAATAATAATAATAACAATTATTATTATTATAATGATCATCTCCCAAAACATGAGCATGGGTTATCTTTCTTTCCACTTTTTTTTTCATCTTATCATTCAAAATTTTAGTAGATTTATTGTACGTGTCTGGGATGATAAGAGTCTGAAACACTGGTGGTGGGATTGGTGTTGAAATAGTAATGTCTTCATTTTCATCTTTTAGCTTAAGTCATTCCTCTTTCTCCCAAATAGATTTCTGCTATTTATAAATAGTGAAATCAGTTAAGGTGACCTGAGCTGGAGCGATAGAACAGTGGTATGGTGTTTGCCCTGCACGCTGCTGACCCAGGATGGACCTCGGTTCAATCCCTAGCATCCTATATGGTCCCCCAAGCCTGCCAGGAGTGATTTCTTAATGTAGAGCCAGGAGTAACCCCTGAATGCTGCCGGGTATGACCCCAAAACAAACAAAAAAAAAGCAAAACAAAACAAAAAGAAATAGTAATGCCTAAAACTCAAATATCAGTAACTTTTTGAGCATGCCTCTTTAATTAAAAAAAAATTTTAATGACCACATCTCAATCCTCACAATTTGTAAATATTAGACTTTTTAACAAGTAGATAAAAGCTACAGATGAAATTGGGTTTCTAACGTGTTAACTTGAAGTTAGAGGAATATTATCTATCTTGTTCAAATGCTCCCCCGTGCCTGCCAGGAGCTATTTCTGAGAAGACAGCCAGGAGTAACCCCTGAGCACCACCGGGTGTGGCCCAAAAACCAAAAAAAAGAAGTTTTAAGAAAAATAAAAGACATTCTTGCAATAATTTTCAGAGACAACAGGGAGTGGGGCTGGAAGTTCCAGCTCACAACATGAAGCTCACCACAGAGAGTGATGAGTGTAGTTAGAGAAATAACTATATTGAGAACTATCATAACAATGTGAATGAATGAGGGAAGTAGAAAGCCTGTCTAGAGTACAGGCGAGGGTGGGGTGGGGAGGAGGGAGATTTGGGACATTGGTGATGGGTATGTTGCACTGGTGAAGGGGGGTGTTCTTTACATGACTGAAACCCAACCACAATCATGTTTGTAATCAAGGTGTTTAAATAAAGATATTAATAAAAAATATATATTAACATTTAAAAAAAAAGAAATGAAAGTGCACTTCACGCACACACAGCCAGAAAGGGGAGGAAGAGGGAGGATAAAAGAGTTACAGAAAGATAAATGATAACAGAAGCAGGACTGATGTAATGTGAGAAAGTTGTGATTAATCTTCACTGGTTTTGAAGATACAGGAAGAGCTGGGAATTAATCTGTTTAGGCTACAATAATAAAATACATAGACTGGATGGTTTAGCCAGTACACGTAAAGACAAATTTTGCAGAGATGGCCAGTAGTTGGTTGAAAACTAACTGAAACAATATATTTTGTTCTCGTAGTACTTTATGCATACGTCTAATATCGAAGGACCAGAAGAAAGTCATGGGTTTTCTTCATAGGCTGTCACCTCTGGTTTGATCTCTGGCATCATACACATATGATCCCTCCCGAGCACCTCCATAAATGATCACAGCAAGATATGGTTTCAAACAAGCAAAGAAAATAAAAATAAAGGGCAGCAAGGGCTGATTTCTGGTGAATTCTGGGTGAGTCCTCTCTCCTGTTTTGTAATTGCCTGTTTTTTCATTCATTGTATCTTCACATGGGCTTTTTTCTGTGTTTTCATTGTTCTGGAATTCCTTCCATTTATTAGAATGACACCAATTGTATTTTATTAACAACCATTCTATGGTCTCATTTAACCTTAATCACATTTTTAAGCTGTTATGAACCTACATTAAAAATTGTTTTAAAAAGTCTTAAGAAACAACAGAATTGATACCCAATCTACAACAAGCTGTACAAGTGGGGAACAGTTCCACTAGCATTAAGGGGGCTGGGGGGAAGGGAGTCAAGGAAGGAAATGTGGAATGCATGCTGGGAACAGGGGTGGAGGGAGGACAACACTGGTATTGGGAATGCCCCTCATTCATTGTCATTATGTGCCTTAAATATTACTGTGAAAGATTCGTGATTCACTTTTACCACAATAAAAATTTAAAAGAAATATATTTAGAAATTAAAAAATAAATCTTAAGGAGCCAATGAAGTATAGTCACTTTGGGGGATAGAATTTCAACCCATAAATTGGAAATAGGGATATAATTTAGTCTTTGATAGGCCAGGAGCTAAAATTCTGTACAGCTTCCAAAGCTAGAAAAGACAAGGAAATGGATCCTATAAAGCCTACTAACATGTTGATTTTAGCTCTCAGAGACCCATGCTATACTCTTAACCTCAGCTATCAAATTTATGTTGTTGAAGCCACTACTAAATTTGCCATGATTTGTAATAGAAAACAACTACACCTGAAATGTAAACCCCTAACAATCCTTCAAGATGTTGCTTATGAGCTCAAAACTATTTTCATTATAATTCAAATCTAAACTCTTTCACTGTGCTGACAGTTGAATTTTTTATGAATGTCAAAACAATGATAGATCAAACTACTACCTTTAGTATAAATAAAGTCATTACAAATGAGCTATATTACTAGCCACTGTACTCTTTATTACAAAGTCACAGATATTTTAAAATGCTCTTCTGGAGAAATAGTGTAGCAGCTAGGAAGCTTGTCTTGCATGCAGCCAAGTCAGTTGGATCCCCAGCAGCCTATATGAGGAAAGCTGTTAGTGATTCCTGAGGCAGAAACAATAGTAAGCTTGGGTATCACCAAAAACGACACAAAATAAAATGAAACAAAATAAAACAAAACAAATATGATTTGGGAAGACATTATGATCCTTATGCCCCATGGGCATCCTAAAGATCATTGTTAGCACTGAGCACCTCCATGCTATAGTAGCTTGGCATTACCAGCTTAAGCACAGAACCATCAGGCCTAGATAACCTGGTCAAGTACTGACAGAAGTAACTCCAGGGATTCCAAGCACTACGGGGTGATTTTGTGCAGACCTGTGTAGAAGTCCACAGTTAGTATTCACCAATTTCACCCAGCTACTATGCTTTTGTGTATATTTTTCATATGTGATTATGTTGTTTCTATGTTTATGCTGCCAAGTCTCTGTAGCATGAACATGCATTGTCATCTTATAAACAAAGTTTCCAGTGACTTGCCCTTTCCCTGTTGTTTCAGTCTTTGCGTTTGAGCCACTATCACACCAGTACCAGCCTTTCTTTGTTTTGAAATTTAGCTCATTCTGGGACTAGATGAAATCTGTCTATACCAGAGAATTTTGGGGTGTGGCCCAAATCCTGTACATATTTATTCATTTGTTTATATTTTACTTCTCCCGAATCTCTTTTCTTCACTGATGTTGACGTTTCAGTAACCAGGGGTTGTTCACATGCCTTATTGTTGTAATTGCACATGGTTAACTACATGCTCACTAGAGTTGTACATCAGGTTGTGGAGCTTTCACACAAGATGACCAGGAGTAACACACATGTTGAGACACACTCTTGTGCACAGTTAAGCACAATTAAAAAAAAAAAAAACAGAGGAGCCCACCAAAATTAATGGTTGAAAATAATCAAATGGAAAGGCCTCCCAGAATTCTCAATAAAGAAAAGTAAAAGCAGAGATAAGAAAATGCAATCAGGGCCCAGAGAGATAGCACAGAGGTGTTTGCCTTGCAAGCAGCCGATCCAGGACCAAAGGTGGTTGGTTCGAATCCCAGTGTCCCATATGGTCCCCTGTGCCTGCCAGGAGCTATTTCTGAGCAGACAGCCAGGAGTAACCCCTGAGCAACACCGGGTGTGGTCCCCCAAAAAAACAAAACAAAAAAAAATGCAATCAAATTCCCTTTCCTGCATGAGCTACAACAGCCCAGCACCACACCCTATATCCTCCAACTGAAGCAGTCCAACTCTGCAATTGAACTCAAATAATATGAGTATCTAAATCTTCTCAGGGAGGACTGGATTATGGGGCTGAAAACACTGAGAATATTTTTAGAATGTGATTGGGTCAAGTTTCTTTATATATACCCTACCACCAAAAACTCAGCAGCCTCCTTTCATATTCATCATCTTTCCAGCAGAAAAACAGCCTGACTCCTCTACCAAGCTCCAAAAGAAAATAATGGTCATGAATGTTTCCCAAGTAATCTTGTCCAACCTGATATCTCTAGGATGTTCAGAATGGATGGAGGTAGATTCCCCTTTCTAAATGACCATGGCATCCCAGAGCCACATTGTCCAATTTCCAAAAGCAACAGCTCCACTCCATGACTTAACTTTATCAAACTGCCAAGTCACCAAATTTATCTCAGGTTTATAAGTCTGAAACCACATGGCCATATCACACCTCAAAATTTTATAGTAATGTCAACTCAGAGGTATCACAGGAGGTCTGATTGGAAGGTTACATACTAATCTACCAAGCTCAGTGAAACTAAATAAGGTTCAACTAGCATCAACCACAGTCCAGTAAATTCCTAGCCACTGACTATAGTAACACCATGAAGAGATGTAACAATTATTTCAAATTGACCTTTGTTGATCTAAGTTCTGATAGTCCCATTTGCCTTTGAGTTGTATGTAACAAACAAGATAAAGTAAATTTGTTTATGCCTGTATGGAAGCAAGCTATGGTGGTAGGTGGGAAATTGATCTCTTTGGTGAAGGGAAGGTCACACTGGTGGTGGAATTGGTGTTTGAAAAAAAAAATTTTTTTTTTTTTTGGTTTTTGGGTCACACCTGGCAGCACTCAGGGGTTATTCCTGGCTCTATGCTCAGAAATCACTCCTGGCAGGTTCGGGGGACCATATGGGATGCTGGGATTCGAACCACCTTCCTTTTGCGTCTAAGGCAAGTGCCTTACTGCTGTGCTATCTCTCCGGCCCTGGTGTTTGAATATTTAATGCCTAAAACTACTGTTTTATGAACAACTTGGTAAGTCTCAGTGTTATAATAAAATTTTTTTTAACTACAATTAAATGTCAATGAGCTGAAAAGTATGTTAGATGAGCTAAAAGTTCACTAAAAGGCAGAGTGGCAGAGTGAGGGAGAATTAGTGTTCTCAGAGGAGACTATGACTAACAAACAGAAAGTAGGGAAAAATAATGAAAAGAAATTAAGGAAATGTCAGAAAACTATTGGATAAGCCCTTAGCACAACTAGGCATGAATCAAAACAAAAGCAACAAAAAGCTGAGAAACTCACTGGTTTACTGAGTGAATACTATTACATAGATGCCATAGCATAATATAGAAGGTATATATATAAAAGAATTCTAGTAAAATAAAAAAAATCTTTAAAAAATCATTTAGGGATTTAGGGATTGGAGCAATAATACAGCAGTAGGGTGTTTGCCTTGCAAGTGGTCAACACAGGACAGACCTGATTCAATTCTTGGCATCCCATATAGTCCCCCGAGCCTTCCAGGAGCAATTTCTGAGTCAAAGCTAGGAGTAACTCCTGAACAACACCAGGTGTGCCCAAAAAACAAATTAAAAAATCATTTATGGTGGTAAGAAAATGCAAGGGTCATTCAACCAGGGTCCAGTTCTTGGAACCCCCATGACCTATTAAGCACTGCTTGGGAGTGCTCAAAGAACTACTACTGCCTTGTAGTGGTCCCTGGCATAAAGGGCCCAGGCAGCAATGAACTGGGTGCTAGCATTGAACTGCCGGCCCAGTTGACCATATATCACCAGGATCCTCTAGGCCCTGTTTGGGAGTCTCTACCACTAAATAAAATTTATGTATGGATGATTAGACTATTCATGCTGACATATAAACAGATAAAACTTGCAGGGTTATCTATGTGTTAAAAGAAGAAAAAGAATGACTGGAGGTGATCAAATCAAGAAAGATGAGGTTTAGGGGCTGGTGAGGTGGCGCTAGAGGTAAGGTGTCTGCCTTGCAAGCGCTAGCCAAGGAAGGACCGCAGTTTGATCCCCCGGCCTCCCATATGGTCCCCCAAGCCAGGTGCAATTTCTGAGCGCTTAGCCAGGAGTAACCCCTGAGCATCAAACGGGTGTGGCCCGAAAAAAAAAGATGAGGTATAATCAGAGCTTCCAAATGAAGAAGGATGATTACCGTATTTATCCGAGTATAACGCGCAAATTTTTCTACCAAAACAAAGAAATCAAAGTTTGGGTGCGCGTTATAAACGAGGGCTGGGGTGGGGTGGCAGTGGCGGCCGGTCCAATGAGGGCGCAGGCCAATTGTGAGTTCGCACTGCGCCTTTTCCGGGCTGCAGCTGCGCACTGTACGGGAGGGCGAAGAAATAAAACCTCAAGAAACCTGGCCTATCTCTCGTGACATCCTGGGTTCAAATGTCATGGAAAGACATACCAAAAGAAATGATCATCAAGAGTTTTTGGAAGACAGGCATCAGCAATAACATGGATGGCACAGAAGACAACCTGCTTGGAATTCAGACTCAGAAGAAAGCCAAGAAACTGGAGAAACAGATGTTCTTGCCAACTGGGACTCTGATGAAAAATTAACTCGAGAAGAATGGGAACAGCTCTTTAGTGTTTCTGCTGATGAATCTGACTTGAAGCATTTTAAATAAATATTGTTACCCGTCATTTTATTTCGGTATTGTGTTTATAGCAGTTTACGTTGTCAATAAATGATTTTTATCCTGGCCGCACGTGTTCAACAACGTTTTTTTTTTTCAATTACAATACTTGGTGTGAAACAAAATTTTATACCGATTTTTAATCGAAAATTAGGGGTGCGCGTTATACTCAAATAAATACGGTAAGAACAGCGAAGACTAGCAGAACAAATTCTGACAAGAAAGTATAAAAAAAGGAGGGGACAATCCCAATTCTGCTGTGATATTGAGGAAGTCTTTCAACTTATATGATTCTATTCACGCCCCTGCATAATTGAGGTCAATCTCCATGGCTTGAGTCTTCGTTCTTACGCTCCTACCTCATTCTAGAAAAAATTTAAGGTAAAGTGTATTTAAGTTTCATCTGTCACAAATATACTGATTAAATTTATCTGAGTTTTCTTTTAGAAAAAATATTTCCCCTATAGAAAAATATTTTATGATTCTAGAGCCCAAAATTGCTCATATTCATGACACACAGACAAAAATTAATAAATGCAAAACAAAATTTAATATTACCAACAGGCAATCACTCTAGTTACACTCTTCTTCTACAGAGTTAAGGTCAGTGGGTCCTAAGGTGAGCATTCTGTCTGAAATTTCTCTACTGAGTTTTGCCAGGAGCACATCCACAGTGAAAATACAGGCACAGAGTCAGTGATTTTCATGAGTTTGATGCACTGGTATTTTGCCCAATAGCTTTTTCATAGCTTCTTTGACTTCTTTATTTCTTAAGCTGTAAATTATGGGGTTCAGCATGGGGGTAAGTACTCCATAAAGCAATGAGATTATTTTATCTATTTCTTGTGAGTTTGATGTTGAAGGCTTTAAGTACATGGAGAGGGCAGCCCCAAAATACAAAATCACCACAGTCAAATGGGCAGCACAGGTAGAAAAAGCTTTGTTTCTTCCTTCCGCTGAATTGATTCTCAGAATAGTCGAAAGAATAAAAGCATAAGAGATGCAAATCAAGAGCATTGGAATAGGCAGAAGGAGCACACTGATCAGGAGCATGATCATGTCCATGAGCAGTGAACTTGCACAAGCTAGTTTCAGCACTGCCAGAATCTCACATGTGAAGTGATCAATCAGGTTCCCACAGAGGGGCATCTGCAAAGCAAAACTAGTCTCCAGCATAGCAGTCAGGCAGCCTGTCACCCAGGAGACAGAAGCCATCTGAACACAGACTTGCCTGTTCATGATGATGGGGTATCTCAGTGGGTTGCAGATGGCCACATAACGATCATATGCCATCACAGCCAGAAGGACACATTCTGTGGAGCCCATGGCAAGGGACAAATACATCTGCACAGCACACCCGGAAAAAGCGATGGTTTTCTGTGAGGAGAGCAGGTTCACCAGCAAAGTGGGAATAGAAGCAGATGTATAACAAATATCCATGAAAGACAGATTCCCAAGGAACAAGTACATGGGGGTTTTAAGATTTGAATTCAGAATAGTGATTAAAATAAGAGTGCTATTGCCCAAGAGGGTAATCAGATAGAATACAAGGCTAAAGGCAAAGAGTACAATCTCTAAGTTTGGATACTTAGAAAAACCTTTCAGGATAAAAAAGGTCCACGTTGTAAGGTTTTCTCTTTGCATCTCCTTTCTTTCCCTCTAGATATTCTAGTATGATTCTCTTCATTTCATCTAGAAGCGTAGAAAGTATAGTGTTCTTTTAGTCAGGAAGACATGTTCAAACTTATTTTCATTCTTATAAACATTAAGGATAACATTTATAAACATTAAGACATTCAGGATAATGTATTATTTATTAGTCTAAGGAAGGCAATAAACTTGATGTGCAGTTGTAAAAGTTGGTTTATTCTACCAGAAAATATAGACAAAAATTAATCTAAAAATACTCCCCTCCCCCGCTCTTAGTGCATGAATATGGTAGTTCTGAAGACCCAACTAGTACCAGCCACCTATAAATCCTCTCTGATAAGAATGTTAAAGAGAAAACATCTACAATAGAGGCAGGCAGGGGAAACAGCAGCAGGGAGGGAGGAAGGAAAACTGAGGACACTGGTAGTGGGAAAAATGCGCTGGTGAAGGCTGTTGTACATTATATGACTGAAACTGAATCATTAACAACTTTGTGACTTTGAAAAAAAAACCCAATTGTATTATAAATAGCCTTGTAAACTATGGTATTTAAATAAAATAATTAAAAAAAGAAAAATCTGAAAATAAGTGTATTTCATACTTGAATCTCAGTCAATAAGTCTATGCTTTTCAAATAAAATTTTTAGTAGATTCTTGAAAGTACTAAATAATAAAAAATAAAAACAACCATTAAACAAATTATTGAGGACAAAACATTCATTATACAATTTCATTCAACTGAGATCTTGTACTTTGGAAAGCGAAGAGTTCTTAAAGTCATAAGCAAACAATACTTTCAAAGTCCATAAGGATGTAGATATTTCAGACATCAAACTCCCTTTTACCTAAAAATATATTTGAAAATATTATGAAGTTATGTGACGAAAGTTAAGAATTTATAAAAGTTAAGAACTTATAAAAAAAAAAAACATAGATTTGGAGTGGGGTATAGTTCTGTGGACAGAGCCTTGGAAGCTCAGGACCCAGAGTTCAATCCCCTGCATCCCATAGCCTCTAGGCACTACCAGGTGTGTTCCTGGTGGTGCCCAACTCCAAGCAGGAGAGCTACATACCTAGACCCAAGCTTTGAACTGTTGTTGGGTCAGGTGAGCCAACTATCACCAAGATAGGCACTAGTGGTGAGAATTGTATCCTCAAGAAACAATAAAAGCACCACAACTTAAGGTCTTATTTCAATTTTTCATTTCACTTACCTATGTCCTTAAACACTTTTTAAATTTGCTTTTCCCGCTGGTTCTTTCCTATTACAAGTTTACTAATTATTTAAAATTCCCTTCACTAACTGTCAACCTAGTTTTTGCTCTTTCTTTCATAGATTAATTGCTAAGTTTTATAGCTTTTGTTTAAATATTTAATATTTTACTTTCTCAAACTCCTTATTTTCCTTTCCCAGATTATTAATTTATGTCAATATCACCATGTATCTCCCAATTCTCCAAATTAAAAAAAAAGGCATAGTTAGATGAAAATAACAACAATGGGGAAAATTTAATAGGGATACATGGGGGCCGGCGAGGTGGCACTAGAGGTAAGGTGTCTGCCTTGCAAGCGCTAGCCAAGGAAGGACCGCGGTTCTATCCCCCAGCGTCCCATATGGTCCCACCAAGCCAGGGGCAATTATTGAGTGCTTAGCCAGGAGTAACCCCTGAGCATCAAACGGGTGTGGCCCGAAAAACCAAAAAAAAAAAAAAAAAAAGAAAGAAATACAATGATAGCTATTCTAATCATTTTATTATAATTACCTTTGATTTCTTTACTACATTTCATACCTACTCTAAGTCCTATCTGCTTTGTTTTGTTTAATTATTAAACACCTGACATGAAGATCTATTGAATAGGCTGAGTAAAAATATATTTTAGAAATATTTGTTACATAGCTACTTCTCTGTAAAATACTTAAACATATAGACTTTTTGATTTCCTTCTTAAGAACTCCACTTTCATGTTATTATTGTAACTTCTTTATCATTTGGTAATTAAAATGCTATTTCTCTGCAATATTTTACATTCAAGTGTTGTACAAAAACATTATATTACTGTAAAAGATTACTTTAAAGAGAAATCATTTTAAAGCTATTTTAAGAAACATTATACAATTTTTTGAGAATTAAAAACTCATTCCAGGGGCCGGGCGGTGGCGCTGGAGGTAAGGTGCCTGCCTTACCTGCGCTAGCCTAGGAGACGGACCGCGGTTCGATCCCCCGGCGTCCCATATGGTCCCCCAAGCCAGGAGCGACTTCTGAGCGCATAGCCAGGAGTAACCCCTGCGCGTTACCGGGTGTGGCCCAAAAACCAAAAAAAAAAAAACTCATTCCAATTGAGAATGTATATTTTCTACTGTTTTAAAATAGTAGCCAAGAAAAAAATGATCCTCCCACCTGGATTCCCTGACACAACTCCAAACTAAAACTCCAACTCCAAATTTTAAAAAGTGCACATAGTGTACTTAAGAAAATTAGCTATGTATAATATATCAATACTCAAAATGTTCATTCATAGTCCAGTTTATTTCTTTGTAAGTATTAACTGCTATCTCCATATCTAAAATTGCTAAAGGATAGCAACAGAAATACTACAGAAATTTAAAAGCTCTTGTTTTGGGGGAATACTCGTTGTCCCTGAACAATTTAAAGTTCAGTTGCTATAATATACAGAGGTTTAAAACTTTAGATTCTTCAGGGATAATGTCCCAAAGATCCAATTACATCAAACTTTTAAAATGTGAGATGAAGAATAAGCCATACTTCCCCGTACATAAATTCAAAGAATTCACAAAACAAATTATTTTCTTTTTCCATCCTAATAATATCAAAATTTTCCTTTTTTGGATTCTTAATTAATAACAATATAATAATATATGGAGAAAATATCCCTAAAATTCTAAAATATTTTCATTTGTGAAACTGCTTTTTGGAGATGAAGTTTAAAAATCTTTTCCTTTAAGCTGTTTGTCTCAACAAAAGGTTAGAAATTGTCTTCAAGGCACATTTTGAGGAGCATCAAAGCAGCAATGGACACATCCAAAACCCAGATTTTGGTCTCTAAATATAATTCTCTGATAAATGGAACTATGAATCAGCTCAATGAGAGGGCATTTACCTTTTGTGTGTGAAGTCCTGAGTTGGTCCACCACATAAATAATTCATTAATTCTAAGAGAGAGAGAGAGAGAGAGAGAGAGAGAGAGAGAGCTAATGCAGCAGGTAGTGCACTAGCATTGCACAGAGCGGATGGGTTTCATCCAGGATACCACACATAACCTGCTCTTCCCAGCTTTCCAGGAGTGGCCGCTGAGTACAAAGTAAAGAGTCAGCCCTGAGCACCACCAAGTGTTGCCCAAACCCAAATAATAATAATAACAATAACAACAATATTTTATCTTATTAGATTTCCTATTCATCATTACACCCTGGTAACTAAGAATGTCTTGTTTTATTGAATTCATTAAAAATGGTATTTTTAAGGGACCATGATAAAGTACAGCTTAGCCTATATCTCCCGAGTTTCAGCCTCAGGACCACAGAATCCCTTCTGCTCCCAGAATTAGCATCCAGACAGGGCCCCAAAGCACTGAACATCTGCCAGAGTGGTCCCTATAAGACAAATTCACAATGCTTAAAAGTTGATTCTGGGAGTCCCTTTGCCTTGCATGCAGCTGACCCTGATTCCATTCCCGACATTACACATGGTCCAACACCACCACCACCACCACCCCCGCCCCAACACTACCAAATGTACCACAAAACAAGAGTTGCCTGATTCTGAGGCCACATGGCTGAGAAAAGGGGTCTGTCCCTGGGCTCTCAAGCACACCGCTGGGAGGTGAGGCCCTGCCAGTTGTCCTGAAAGCAAAGGTCTCCATCTGACACCCCATCTTCTGGGTTTTCACAGGCAACTTGGCAGGCGCCCCAAATTGTGCACCACTTTTCCCCCACCCCTGCCCCCATCCCATTGTACCTGGGTTTGGTGGTGGTGGTGGGTAGAGACAAGTCCCATGGGGGCACAGCAGGACCTCTCAGACCCTCCAGAGGCTCCACTCAGCCCCCATGAAGGGCAGGTATTTCTGAACCCGAGAGAACTCCTCCAGATGAAGTTCATTCCTGTCACACTTGGCCATCCAACGCTCAGTGGATTCCCCCACTCCACCCCACCCCCTTGCCGGATCCAGTAGAGAGCGGGCCTAGGACTGGAACAGAGCAGCCTGGAGGATCTTTTCCTTGGGAAAAGGAATATGGGAGGCATTACTTTCCCCAATTTTAAGTTGTATTACAAAGCAATAGTTATTAAAACAGCGTGGTATTAAAATAAGACAGACCCTCAGATCAGTGGAAGAAACTTGAGTATTCAGAGAATGTTCCCCAGGCATACAATAAACTAATCTTTGATAAAGGGGCAACAAATCTAAAATGGAGCAAGGAAAGCCTCTTCAACAAGTGGTGTTGGCACAACTGGTTAGCCACTTGCAAAAAAGCAAACTCAGACCCCCATCTAACACCATGCACAAAGATCAAATCCAAATGGATTAAAGACTTTTGATATCTGACCTGAAACCATAAGGTATATTGAACAACACTTAGGTAAAATACTCCATTACTTTGAGACTAAAGGCATCTTCAAGGAGAAAACAGCACTCTCAAAACAAGTGGAAGTAGAGATAAACAAATGGGACTATATTAAGCTGAGAAGCTTCTGCACCTCAAAGAAAATAGTGCCTAGGATACAAAAGCCACCCACAGAATGGGAGAGACTATTTACCCAGTACCCATCAGACAAGAGGCTAATATTCACAATATACAAGGTACTGACAGAATTTGATATGAAAAAACATCTATCCCATCAAAAAATGAGAAGAAATAATGAACAGACACTTTGTAAAAGAAGAAATGCAAATGACCAAAAGGCACATAAAAAGATACTCCACATCACTAATCATCAGGGAGGTGCAAATCAAAACAACTATGAGGTACCACCTCACACCACAGAGATTGGCACACACATCACAAGCAGTGCTGGCGGGGATTTGGAGAGATTTGGAGAGAAAGGAACTCTTTTTTCACTGCTGGTGGGAATGCCGTCTAGTCTAACCTTTATGGAAAGCGATATGGAGATTCCTCCAAAAACTGGAAATTGAGCTTCCATATGATCCAGCATACCATTCCTAGGAACACAAAAATACAATACAAAAATCCCTTCCTCACACCTATATTCATTGCAGCACTATTTTCAATAGCCAGACTCTGGAAACAGACGAGTGGCTAAAGAAACTGTGGTACATATACACAATGGAATACTATGCATCTGTCAGGTGAGATGAAGTCATGAAATTTTCCTATACATGGATGTACATGGAATTTATTATGTTGAGTGAAATAAGTCAGAGAGAGAGAAATAGACACAGAATAGTCTCACTCATCTATGGGTTTTAAGAAAAATAAAAGACATTTTTGCAATAATTCTCGAGACAAAAGAGATGAGGGTTGGAAGGTGAAGCTCATGACATGAAGCTCACCACAAAGAGTGATTAGTGCAGTTAGAGAAATAACTACATTGAGAACTATCCTAACAATGTGAATGAATGAGGGAAGTAGAAAGCCTGTCTCGAGTACAGGAGTGGGTGTGGGGTGGGGAGGAGGGAGATTTGGGCCAATGGTGGTGGGAATGTTGCACTGGTGAAGGGGGTGCTCTTTATATGACTGAAATCATACAACTACAATCATATTTGTAATCACAATGTTTAAATAAAGATAATTAAAATATATATAATAAAAATGAGCAAATAAACACATTTTACTTTCTTTGCATCTTTTGTTCTCATAATTCAAAATTAAAAAATTATAAAAAAAAGAACAGCAAAAAAAAAACAAAACACATTTTACTAAATGTAAAAAAAAAAAGAAAAAAAAACATATAACCCCATCAAAAATGGGGAAAAGAAATAAACAGACACTGTCTCAAAGAAAAAATACAAATGGCCAAAAGACACATGAAAAAATGCTCCACATCACTAATCACCAGGGAGATACAAATCAAAACAACAATGAGGTACCATCTCAAACCACAGAGATTGGCACACATCACATATAAAAAGAACAATCAGTGCTGGCAGAGATGTGGAGAGAAAGAAACTCTTTTTCACTGTTGGTGGAATGCCATCTCTAGTCCAGCCTTTATGAAAAACAATATGAAGATTCCTCAAAAAACTGGAAATTGAGCTCCCATATGATCCAGCTATACCAATCCTAGGGATATACCCTAGGAACACAAAAATACAATTCAAAAATCTCTTCCTAACACCTATATTCATTGCAGCACTATTTACAATAGCCAGACTCTGGAAACAACCAAGATGCCCTTCAACAAATGAATGGCTAAAGAAACTGTGGTACATAGACACAATGGAATATTATGCAGTTGTCAGGAAAGATCAACTCATAAAATTTTCCTATACGTGGATGTATATGGTATCTATGATGCTGAGTGAAATAAGTCAGAGGGAGAGAGATAGACACAAAATAGTCTCACTCATCTATGGGTTTTAAGAAAAATTACAGACATTATCGTAATAAGGCCCAGAGACAATAGAGTTAAAGGCCAGAAGGACTGGCTCAAAATTGAAGCTCATCACAAAGAGTGGTAAATGCTGTTAGGAAAATAACTACACTAACAAATAGCATGACAATGTTAAAGAATGAGAGAAGTAGAATGCCTGTCTCGAATACAAATACAAATACAGGCAGGGGTCGGGGAAGATGGGGCACTGGTGGTGGGAATGTTACACTGGTGAAGGGGATATTCTGTTTATGACTGAAACCCAACTACAATCATGCTTGTAATCATGGTGCTTAAATAAAGATTTTACATATTAAAAAAAAAAAGAAGTAGAAGAAGAAATCTGTCACCTTCACAGGCACATTATCAGGTTTGGTTGTTGAAGTTTGGATCTCTTGTTTTCATCGTTGTTGATTCTGTGGTTTGGATATTCAGCTATACCAATCTTGTATATCACCACTATTTATACACAAAATAGAAATTACCTAAATGTTCACTTCTATCAGTTAAGCATAATTAATTTGTTTTTAATTTTTATCTTAATAATCATGATTTATAAAGTTATTGATAGTTGAGCTTTAAGCATACAATACTTCAACATCTTTATCACCATCAACTCCCATCACCAGTGTTCCCATACTCCATTGTTTTCTATCATCCCACCCACTGCCTGCTACCTTGATAAGTATATTATAAAGTTCATTGGTCGCAGCTTAGATTGCAGGTGTTCAGTGCTGTTGAGTATGTGCTTTGAATTTATAGTTATACCCCTCTCCACATCACCAATATAACCAAATCCCATCACCCTATTCATTTATTGCCTTTATTTCCCGTTCTCATCATCCTTTATTGCCTTGATTCCTTTCCTTCTCTGTTCTCTTCCCTAGGCTCTAGGGTCAAGGATAATCTAAGCAACCACCCCTCCCCATAGTTAAACCTAATTTAAAAGATTGGGGATAGTCAGTGGTTAAGGGCTTTCCGTACATATGGCTGATGTGAGCTTGATCCCCAACACCACATAAGGTCCCCTGAGTCCTGCCAGGACTGATCCAATATGTATAGCCAGGAGTACATCCTGACAATCACTGAATGTGACCCAACCACCAAGAAAAAAAGAATTATTGGTGCTTAATTTAGTAAGCAATAGCTTATATCAAAATAATGTAGTATAAATTGCAAAATATTTTGTGTGTGCATGTAAAATATAATAAAAATCAGTGATTTTTAGAACCAGTTGAAAGATATAGTAACCAGAGAGATTTCATCACTAGTTACATAAAAAATTTGAGATATCTTAGAATGCCTCAACATCAATACTACAAACTATACATGAAAGGGATATTAAATTTTAATAATAACAGTGCCATAATCAATATGTTAAATGAATCCTGATGTAAAATCTAAGATCTACTTTTAGGTGGAATAAAATTATATTATTTAATTAAATAAAAGTACTTATTTCTGGTTAAAAATAGTAAAATGAAACATTCAAAATTGAAACGAGATGTTTCAACAGAAGATGGCAGAGATTAAGAAGGTTTTCAGATCATTTCTCAGAAAACAAAACAAAACCATTTTAAATAAAAATACTATTTAGTAATGAATCTACCTGTTAAAACACTGGCTTAATGATCTCATCTTCTGGTTATGTGGTTTGTTATTTAGAAAAACACTTTGATCAGTCTGTTTTAAATTAAAACATAACCGTGCCAGTTTAACTGTGGAAAGGTTATGATAAAGATAACTGAATTATCTAAATTATAGAAAAGGTTATAAAAACTATCACTAAGTTATTCTACTAAATAATGAAATTATAGAGTTTCAAAGTTCAATCCTGGCTTCTTCAGAAGGGATTTGGAACTGGGGAAATATGAAAGTAGAGGAAAGTTTAGAGAGCACAGAGCCAGGAGAACTAATGCAACCCAAAGAAAGTCTTTATGTTGCACTGGTGATGGGTGGTGTTCTTTACATGACTGAAACCCAAACACAATCATGTATGTAATCAAGGTCTTTAATTAAAAAAAAAAAAAAAAAGAGGGCCGGCGAGGTGGCGCTAGAGGTAAGGTGTCTGCCTTGCAAGCGCTAACCAAGGAAAGGACCACGGTTCGATCCCCCGGCGTCCCATATGGTCCCCCCAAGCCAGGGGCAATTTCTGAACGCGTAGCCAGGAGTAACCCCTGAGCATCTAATGGGTGTGGCCCGAAAAAACAAAAAAAACAAAAAAAAAGAAAGAAAGAAATAACTAGTAGGGGGCCCGGAGAGATAGCACAGTGGCATTTGCCTTGCAAGCAGCCGATCCAGGACCAAAGGTGGTTGGTTTGAATCCCGGTGTCCCATATGGTTCCCTGTGCCTGCCAGGAGCTATTTCTGAGCAGACAGCCAGGAGTAACCCCTGAGCAACGCCGGGTGTGGCCCAAAAACCAAAAAAAAAAGAAAAGAAATAACTAGTAGAGGCCAGTGAGATGGCGCTACAGGTAAGGTGTCTGCCTTGCATGCGTTAGCCAAGGAAAGACCGCGGTTCGATCCCCCAGCGTCCCATATGGTCCCCCAGCCAGGGTTTTTTTTCTGAGCACTTAACCAGGAGTAACCCCTGAGCATCAAACGGGTGTGGCCAAAACAAACAAACAAACAAACAAAAAACAAAAAGAGGGGCCGGAGAGATAGCACAGCGGTGTTTGCCTTGCAAACAGCCGATGTTGGTCCAAATCCCGGCGTCCCGTATGGTCCCCTGTGCCTGCCAGGAGCTTTTTCTGAGCAGATAGCCAGGAGTAACCCCTGAGCCGCTGGGTGTGGCCCAAAAAACAAACAAAAAAAAAAAAAAAAAAAAAGAAATAACTAGTAGCACAGTAAAAATTTTAATGTGATATCACATATAATTTTAGGTTTTCGACTACTCTGTTATTTGTACTCTCTTTCAAAAACATTTTAAATTATTTCCTAACAATACAATATTGTTATAAAGCAATTGTATAAAGCAATATATAGAGCAATATTGCTTTATACAATATTGTATAAATATTGATATGAGTTATATTATGACAATCATCAGAGTGCCTGAACTCCTGAACTCTAACTCCTCCAAAATCAATCATAAAAAAGACTTTTGGATGATTGATCTTTCAATAAAAAAAAGAAAAGGGGGGGCTGGGAAGGTGGCGCTAGAGGTAAGGTGTCTGCCTTGCAAGCGCTGGCATAGGACAGACTGTGGTTCGATCCCCCAGCGTCCCATATGGTCCCCCCAAGCCAGGAGCGATTTCTGAGCGCATAGCCAGGAGTAACCCCTGAGCGTCACCGGGTGTGGCCCAAAAACCAAAAAAAAAAAAAAAAAAAAAAGGAATGGGAGGGGGCCAGAGAGATAGCATGGAGGTAGGGCATTTGCCTTGCATGCAGAAAGATGGTGGTTCAAAACCCGGCATCCCATATGGTTCCCCCAAGCCTGCCAGGAGCGATTTCTGAGCGTAGTGCCTGAGCGCTGTGCCTGAGCATTGCTGGGTGTGATCCAAAAACAAAAACGAACAAAAAGAAAAACTAAAACTAAAACAAAAAGAAAGTAATGGGAGAAGATGAAAGGAATGGGAGGGGACTAAAGCAATAAATAGTTCAGCAGGTAGAACATTTGCCTTGCACGCCGCAGACCGGGTTCAATCCCCTGTAGTGGAAACCTCATGCCCCAATCCCAGAAACATTGGGGGAATGCGGGTCTGGATGCAGTGGACACAGGAAATGATCTACACAAGGTTAGAAAGATAAAACAGGTTCAGGAACATTCACAAAAAGCTGTCTGCAAGCTGGCAAAGATACTGGTAGGTAGACACGCTAGCTGTGGGACTGAAACCAGAAGTCTCTTTGACCTAAGGTCTTTACGTGAAGAACACGTAGAGGTAGGGGCCAAGCATTTGCAAAGAAGCAATATCCTCATTAGAATGAAAAGTGGTTACTCTTAACAATCCCGGGCATCCCATATGATCCTCCAAGCCTGCCAGGAGTAATTTCTGAGCACAGATCCAGGAAAAAGCCTGAGCACAGCCAAGTGTGTTCAAAATCCCCCAAATTCCTCTCTCCAAAAAGGAAACAGGAGGGGCTAGAGTGACAGCACAGTGGGTAGGGCGTTTACTTTGCATGGGACCTACCAGGATTCGATACTCACCATCCCATACGGTCCTCCAGCACCACCAGGAATGACCCCTGAGCACAGTCAGGAGTAACCCGTGAGCAACATCAGGTGTGGCCCAAAAAAGAAGAAAAAAAGGTAATATCTCCTATTCAATAAGAAGCTGAGCAGAATCTTCAGTAATCATATAGACTAAAAAATTGAGACTACATCCTTAATTCAGGAAGTCATGAAAAGGAGGCATTAACTATGTTTAATGAGAGAGGAATTTGAGTAGCCAGATATTTTAAAAGTCCAATTTTTAACAAAAACAAGTCACGCAAACAAAAAAGGAAGCTTGGATAATGCCAATGATGTGATTCAAGAAGAAAACAATTACAAAAACATATATATGCACCTAAAAAGCCGAGCCCCAAAATAATTTAGACAAAACCTGATAGAAGAAATGACGAATTTAACAATAGGATCTAGTGAGATTAATACTGACTCTCAATCATAAACTGAGTGAAACAATAAGTAATTAGATTGAAGCATCATTATAAATCAACTAGACTTAATATAATCTATCAAACATTCTGTACAATAATACATACATTCTCAAATACTCAGAGGTATCATAAGGCAGATACTACCTTTGATATTCCCAACAGCAATAAATGAGGGTGTCTAATCCCTTAAAAAACAAACGGGAGGAGATCGGGCCATACCCAAGTGTACTTGTAAGCCAGGCTTACCAGTACTTCTGGCTCTGTGCTCAGGAATTCCTTCTGGTAGTGCTCAGAACAGCACATGTAGTGCCAGGGATTGAACCAAGATCAGCCACATGCAAGAAAAACACCTTAATCTGTCTCATATTTGTCAATTTCTTGATTTCCTTATCAAATTCCTGATTTGTGCTTAGTGTAGTTTTTATTTAATTTTATTTATTTTTTTATTTAAGCACCATGATTACAAACACAATTATAGTTGGGTTAATCACAAACAGAACATCCCCCTTCACCAGTGTTTTTTAATGAGTACAAGGTGAAGTCTCATTGTGACTTTCATTTAAATTCTCCCAAAGGCTACTGATTTTGAGCATTTTTCTCTTGTATTTACTACCCATAAGTATAACTTTTTTTTTTAATGCCTAGAAGGCGCACATGTATTGCCTGGGTAGATGGTGCTCAAGTACATGTCACCCTCAACTCCCCTCTTGAGATATAGACTTTCCTACTTTCTTACTGGGTATCAGGTCTTTCCACCTTTGAAGAAGCCCGTGCTTTCTCTTGAGCGCATTACAATTGCCCTCTTTCTTGTCTTAGTCCTCCTATTCTTCAGTACCTCCAATTGAAACCTGTTTTTACTTAATAAAAAAAGGGGGGGGCCTAAAGCGATAGCACAGTGGTAGGGCATTTGGCTTGCATGTGGCCAACACAGGAGAAACCCCGGTTCAATTCCCGACATTCCATATGGTCCCCCGAGGCTACCAGGAGAGATTTCTGAGCAGTGTCAGGAGTAACCCCTGAGCACCGCTGATTTTGGGTGTGACCCAAAAACCAACAACAACAAAAATTAAGTACACCATTTCAAAAAATAAGACATTCAAAAAGCACTTAGAAACTTTTTAGTTTGGGGCCAGAGAGATAGCACAGAGGTAAGGCGTTTGCCTTGCACACAGCAGACCCAGGACTGACGGTGGTTCAAATCCTGGCATCCCCGTGCCTGTCAGGAGCAATTTCTGAGCGCAGAGCCAAGAGTAACCCCTGAGCACAACTTGGTGTGACTTAAAAACCCAAAAAAGATTACTTCTAAAACAAATTTTGGCACTTTAAATATAGAATATGATTGTAACTGACATTTGTCCTGCATATACAATTTTGGTTAAACAATATAGAATTCCTGTTCTTTTGTTGCTCACCTGGGATTACTTTTTATTTTTTTATGGAACGCTTCATGAATTTGTGTGTCATCCTTGCCAAGGGGCCATGCTAACCTTCTCTATATGGTTCCAATTTTAGTATATGTGCTGCCAAAATAAGCAACTGGGATTACTTTTATCAAAATATAAAATCTCAAGTATTTGATATTATTCAAGTATTTTATTAGATTTTAATAAATTTTAATAAATTTAATAAATTCTAGGGGCGAGAGAGATAGCATGGAGTTAAGGCATTTGCCTTTCATGCAGAAGGACTGTGATTCGAATCCCGGCATCCCATATGGTCCCCTGTGCCTGCCAGGGGCGATTTCTGAGCATAGAGCCAGGAATAACCCCTAAGCGCTGCCGGGTGTGACCCAAAAACTAAAATAAATAAATAAATAAAATACTCATATTTTATATTTTTTTATAATTTACTTATATTTTATTTTAGACTTTATATTACCTAGATTCCTACTTAGACTTGAAACTCTCACTTAAAACTAATAGGTCCTGGGCCAGAGAGATAGCATGGAGACAGGGTGTTTGCCTTGCATGCAGGACGGTGGTTCGAATTCCGGCATCCCATATGGTCCCCACGAGCCTGTCAGGAGCGATTTCTGAGCGTAGAGCCAGGAGTAACCCCTGAACGCAGCCAGGTGTGACCCAAAAACAAAAAACAAAAACAAAACAACTAATACGTCCTGTTTAGTAGTGGTAGCTCTCCCAGAATATGGCAGTCAAGAAGGCTTGTTTTGGTTTTTTTTTTTTTGTTTTTGGGCCACACCCTGTGGTGCTCAGGGGTTACTCCTGGCTATGCGCTCAGAAGTTGCTCCTGGCTTCTTGGGGGACCATATGGGACGCCGGGGGATCGAACCGCGGTCCGTCCTAGGCTAGCGCAGGCAAGGCAAGCACCTTACCTTCAGCGCCACCGCCCGGCCCCTTTTTTGCATTTTTTTAGAATAATTAATGATTGGAGAGTTCAACTGTTTTCCTAGAGAGTTGATAAATTAAGGCACTACTTCAGAAGAACTGATCATGGAGCTTTTATTTACCACTTGATGTCTCTTTGGGCATGGATTGAATGACTACCACACGGTTTGCTAAATACATAATGCAGGTGATTCTATGAGTATTTTGTATAAGAAACACAAAGTTCCAGCTCACCTCAGGAAGCTCACCACAAAGAGTGATGAGTTTAGTTAGAGAAATAACTACATTTTGAACTGTCCTAATAATGAGAATGTATGAGGGAAATGGAGAGCCTGTTTAGAGTACAGGCGGGGGTCGGGTGGGGAGGAGGGAGACTTGGGACATTGGTGATGGGAATGTTGCACTGGTGATGTTCTTTACATTACTGAAACCCAAACACAATCATGTATGTAATCAAGGTGTTTAAATAAAAAATAATAAAAAAAGAAACACAAAAATTTGCTACACATACATTGCACAAGTCTGTACATTACAATGAGTGCCAATGTCAAAATAACTCCTCCTTGTGCTAAATAAACAGCATGAATATAGCAGCAGGAGCACGTAGAAATGTCAATAGGCAGACTTTACAGTGCAATTGCTACCAGAGCTCCAATCAACATGGACAAATCTTTTTCCTTTTCGGTAAATGAATATGTAAAAGATGAGAGGAATAAAGTAAGGGGACTTGGTGGCAGCCTGTTTTATTGTGTGGGCAAACTGTATTACAGGAGCATGATAGTAAGATGGACTCTAACATTAAATAGCCTGCTGCTCTTTATCACCAGAAGAAAACATCATTTCGACTGCCATCTTCAGATAACAATTTTTCACATATCAGTAAATCTGTGAACTAGGGTCCTAGCTCCAAAAAGAGAAATCCAGTCATTAGATTTTTCAAATGAGTTGTTCAGAAGCTAAATAAAAAGACAAATCTGTTTCAGATAGTTTTGGCCAAGGACAAAAACAAACATGGGTCCTTCTGCCATTTGTTCACCAGGATTATCATTCTACTATAGCGAACTTTGTTATTAAGTCTCCCTTTGATGAGGATAACAACCATCAGTGACCAAATAGAGGTAGGGGCCATTCTAGTGATGGAATGAGCTGAGGTTCAGCATGAGGTACAGGGACTGAACTCAGGATCTTGCACATGCTATGCATGTACTCTACCACTCTAAGCCATATCCCTAGTCCCTTCTAAATAAATGTGTCTGTGTACACACCACACACAGGCTGCATTGAGACCTTTATTTAGCTTTACTAGTTGTTCAAATGACCTGATAATTGAGATGAAGGCATTTATGATACAAATTATAAATGTACTCACCAAGTTAAAGTAAACTGAATTCAATAATACTGTGATTTAAGTATCTTAGCACCACTCTTAGTACCATGGGAAATGCCCAGTATTTTTTCCCTGGAGCTGGAGCCATAGCACAGTGGGCTCTAACTTTTACCCGCACATGACCCACCCAGGTTTGATCTCCAGTTTCTCATATGGTCCTTTGAGTGCAGAGCCAGGAGTTATCCCTGTGTATAGTCGGATGTGCCCCCACCCCCCATACACACACACACAAAGAAATTTCCTATATAGTAAACAGATTTCTTCTTTTTCTAGGATTGTCTAGGATTAAATTTTCTGTAAAAGGTAACGTTAGGTTTTCCTTGTAGTTTTTATCTTTTGCGGGCAGAAACTCCTAAGTGGGGTGCCAGGGTGGAACTGTGAATTCTTGGCCACTGACTCAGCAGTTCAGTACTCAAGCCTGAGTGAGAATGCAGCTCTTCTTGGAGTCTCTAGAGCCCACTTAGTGGTCTTTGAGTGACCATGTGGTACTGGGAATCAAACCTGGTTCAAGGGGTAAATGCCCAGTATTAACAAAAACTGAAATAAAAAAGCACAAACAAGATATGATTTCAATATTTGATATGGACCAAAAGCAAAATTCTTATCCTTTCACTCATTTTTTTTTTTACTTATCGGCCTACATTACATTCTTACCAATGAGTATTCCAAATATTGAAAATAGAGATAGTACAGCGATAGGGCATTTGACCTTGCATGTAGCCAACTCGATTTCACCATACCAACATCCCATATGGTCCCCAGAACCACCAGGAGTAATCCCTGAGCACAGAACCAGGAGTAAGCCGTGAGTACCATCAGGCATGGCCCCAAAACAAAATAAAGCTCCAATGTACGTAAGCAGTGGAAGAAATATTGAGCTGGAAAATACTAAGTTCGCTGATAATGTAAGTTTTTTGATAAACATCCAAAAGTTGATTGTTTCCCAAGCACAATCTAGTCTCAGTGGAAATCCACAGATTTACTGAAATTCACCGTGCTTCTATAACAATCATATTCGAAGACTATACTTTCAGGGATCATTTCTATAGTATGTAACTAAAACAATCATATTCGGTGAGGGTCTTCTTCACTTAATAGGACATTTTCGTGATAAACACTTGAATTTTCATCTATAATCCCCCTTCCCAATCAGAAGTAACCCTGAAATACAGAATATAATCTAGTTTGTAAAATAATAATGGCAGTGTTTTTTAAAAAACTTTAAATAGCAACTCATTTGTGAGTCAAAAAATAAACTAAGGAAATCAGAGGTGTATTTAAAACAGGGGTGGAGAATGAGAGCAGAGAGATCAAAGTATATCATTACACAGAGTAGATATTTCGCAAGACTTTTACTTCAGTTAAAGATATTCTCACACGCACATAAACACACATGGACACACACACATTTTGGGTCACAACATAAAAAAATTATATTAACTGTGGGCTACAGTCCAAAAATTGAAATATATTGTCAACAAAAACCACCAAAACAGTTAACATAAAGTTTCCATTCTTAAGTCAATGTCAATAAAAAGTCAGTACTGAGTAGAAATCAATTTTGTGCTTGGAATCCAAGGTGAGCTAAAATTTTGTTTGCATGTTTATATTAAACTTGTATTTTCCATTTATTCAATACAATTAAGCAGGGGTCTGAGCAGTAGAAGAAAAACAACCCTGAAATATTTATTTAGTATCAATGTCATTCCCAAAAGGTTAATTAAAATGCTTTGTTTTATTCAATAATGATATGGTTAGCATAAAAGTGAATGGAAAAATTTAAGTTTTCTTTATAATTTTGAAATTACAAATCATCATGATTTTGGTTTTGTTTTAGATTTCCCAAAATAGGCGACCAGAGAGATAGAAAAAAGTATACTTTCCCCCAATCTATATTCATCTATCTAATTTTCATTGATAGCCAAAGAGAATTATGGAGAATTCTTCCTCTCAATAGGAAACTGCTAAACAGCTACTTTATGTCAATAAATTAAATAAATGAGAAGACCATGTTCAATCTCTGAATGTCAAGAATCCAGTGATTGCTATAGATAGAGGACACTAATTCTGATGGAGCAGAGTTTGGGGGGGGGGGAGAATAAATATATATATGCATGCCAGGTATGCCACCAAACACCTGGTTTTTGAGTTTGGCAATAGCCTTAGAAAGAAAATTATGTCATTTATATCCTATTTCTTCAGGTGTAAACAATGTGATTTATAAGTCTCTTCCTAAAATAACTATCTAATTTGGATGCAGTTCTAAGTTGTTTGTTTGTTTTAGCCACACTGTGCTCAAGTCTTCTTCCTGGCTCTGATCATACTCTGTAACCCTGTTACAACTTTTTTCAGTAAGAACTTTAATTCTCATAATAACTATTTCTGTTAGTTTTATTTGCAATCAACACTCAAACACCCGAAGTTCCATTAAAGTCACTCAGTCCATATACTTTTAAAACACCAAGGAAAATAAAGCTAACAAGAAACAATATTTAAGGCATTTTTTTTATTTCAGCCAAGGAATGATGCATGCTACAGATTAATCTTTACTTTTTCCACTTTGTTTCTCAAAGAATATCACCATTCAACCCTAATGAACATGGCACTTGTTTATTTCTTCCTCGTCTAATTTATTCCAAATTTTCAAGTGTTTTCTTCAGTAATGATGCTTTCTCCTGCAGTTCAGGTCTGCTATCTGTCTCCATAGTTGCTAAAGACTCAATTAGGAGCACTCTGCATTCAGATGACAAACATTCCCACTGTTTAGATTCTAAATGAAGAGACAGGGGGTGAAAGGAAAAATGCATCTTATAGAATATGCCAACAAACAATTAAGTACATTATTTTACTTTTCTTCCACATATTCTAGCCCCAAATAAACGGAAAGCAATCTTTTAAGTTGAAAGTAGGAAAGAGCAAGAGAGTATACAAGGTAAGGAAAATGTCATTTTAATAATATAAAGCCTCTGTTAAGATATGTTAAAAAAAAGTCTTAAATTTCATAACTGCAAAGTCAATTTAAATGACACTTTATTATTCATTTAAAAAAAATAATCCATCATTGAACAGAAAATCACTGTCCAGTGAAGGATCACCATGAGAGGCCCTTAGTTCCCCTGAGTACCACTGAGGTGAGAGGAGAAGGAGAGAGGGATATCTGGGACACTGGTGGTGGGAATGTTGCACCGGTGAAGGGAGGTGTTCTTTACATGACTGAAACCCAACTACGATCATATTTGTAACCAAGGTATTTAAATAAAGATAAAAATAAATTTTAAAAAAAGGAAAAAGAAAAAGAAAACTGCCAGCCAATTTGGTAAAAATAAACTATTAAAATGGGGTTTCCTATTCCATTTTTCAGTGTATCATTCTGTCTATTCACACATGTACTCACACATGTGAGCTCTATGATGCCACACTCAACCGCATACAATTAATCCAGATTAAATGAGGACTCACAATAAAAACAAGATCTTCAGTAATTAATATAACCCTAGCTTAATAAGACATTAAAAGTGTTTAAAGTAAGACCACTTTTTAAAAATATTTAATACAATTTAAAGATCTATATTTTAAGCATTCCACTTCTATGTACATATGCATGCTCATTTGTAGCATATGTGCTTTTTGAAAGCAATGTTAGGAAATAAATTCCTAAAATATATATCATGCAGAATCCTGACTTGCTGGCCCTTTGAGAAGAAATACCAAGTACTCACCTTCAAGTTTTTTAAGCAGCAATTCTATCACAGATAAAGCTTCTGTTCTCACAGATGAGTAGGTCTTGTTTTCTAACCAAAAAAAAGAATCATAGAGGCCACATTATTTGCTTTACAGCCCAAACAAAAACTCCAAAATTAATTAGTATTACCGAAAGATGATCAGAAATTATAAATCCAAAGGAAGATATGCCTGCTTTAAAGTTGAGTTAAGCAAGCAAACTTCAGTTGGTAATATCTGCAAATAGTTGAAAGGAGTATTTTACAAGTGAGAAACTGAAAAGATTATCTCAAATACAAATGCATCATTTGATGATATCTTGAAAGCTATATTTGCACTTCTTTTCTCACTTTATCACAGAGCATTACACAACCTAAAAATTAGATCAACTCAAAGATACCTATGACTTCAGAGACAATTTCTTAGCTGCCAGTTCTTTACCCAAAAGTGTGCTTATTCCAACAATTGCCTCTAGAACGTATTTCTTTGGCATATATTAGCATCTAGCTCTGCAACAAATTGTGTGTTGAAGAATTTAAAACACAGTAGAGCCTGAGGCAAGAAAGGCCTAAGATGAGCTATGACATCCTGTTATAAAACTACCATATATACACCGAGTATAAGCCGACCCTCCAAATTTTACCCTAAAAACTGGGAAAACTTAGTGGCTTGAATATAAGCCGAGGTGGAAAATGTAGCAGCAACTGGTAAATTTCAAAAATAAAAATATATACTCAAAATGATTACAATAATTGAGGAACCAGTAGGTTAAATGTTTTTCAACATTTATTGCTAAAGAAAAACAGTAAACTAGCAACTGTAATTTTAAAACTTTAAATAAAGTGCAGAGAATCATAGTTTAAAAGGTCATCAAGCTAAATTCACAAAAGTTAAATTCCATCAAAACTGGATTCCTCCTCCTTCTTCTCATCTGTATGTCCAAGCAGAGCTTCAGCTGTAACTGATGTGAGGGTATCAGCATAAACATTGTCATGATCACTGAGTTCGCAGATATCATCATCAGTTCAGCCTCGACTTGTGGACTGAGCTTAAGCACCGCCCCTCCAGCAGATGGCAGAAGACTACTGGAGACTACGTGCATTTGATTCAGTGTGCGCACACTGAATCAAATAAGATGTATGACCTGTGCTGGATAAACTTGCCTAATACTCGAGTATATACGGTAAGTACAGAGTCTGCAAAAGAATAATAGTGGCCTGCTAAGAGGACATAGGAGATATTTTGAAGGGGCTTCCACTGGTGATATCTGAGACAATTAGAAAGTAATTGAATAACGGAAAACTACAGCAAACCAATCGGGAAAGAAAAGATGTAAGAATCAATACTGCTAAGAATGAATGAAGTGATGAAACAAGGTAGGAGCTTGCTGACAATAGAATGACAACTACTAGATAGTAAATTATAAAAATTATAATTTATAAAGTATAAAGAGTTAGAAAAATCATCTTGGTAAAAAACTGGCTCGAAGTAAAACCAATGATACATGCTAGGTCTAGAGAAGACAATTGGAAGAAAAGCAGCATATTTGCATGGGGTAAAGGGTCTTCTCCCAGACTGCTTATCCGATGCAATTTTCAAAAGAAACAGGTTATTTACATAGTCTTAAAATGTGTTGCCAAAATTGTTTATTACACACAAGGGGGAAAACGGTAACTAAACAGTAGTTATAAAACTGTGTAGTACCAGGGCCAGAGTGATAGCACAGCAGTAAGACGTTTTTGCCTTGCAGGCAGCCAACACAGGGTGGACCCCAGTTTGAATCCTGGCATCTCATATGGTCTCCTGAGCCTGCCAGGAGCGACTTCTGAGCGCAGAATCAGGAGTAACTCCTGAGTGCCACCAGGTGTGACCCAAAAACCAAAAAGAAAGAAAGATGTATAGTACCTTAATCAAAATTAAAATGGCCTCTGAAGACAGATGGACACTGTGTGCCTCCTAATGTGAGAGGTCACGTTACTTATGGAGTCTCCCAACTGGGAATCCATAACCTGGATCTAATCAAAAGGAAACATCGAATGAGAAACATTCTGTTTCTTAAAAAGGGGAAAGAAATTGTTCAAAATTTTCATTGTTCTCAATGACAGAGAATGACTAAGACAGTGTATGCTTGCTTAACAAAATTCAATAAATGTTCTTTGAATGGATTTCTTAATATAAAAGTGGAGGAGAAGAAATACAGTAACAACATTAGTTAACTGAAAACCTACATTATCAAAGGCAGAAAACTTATTGAAACATTTTACCAATGGCACACTATCTGGTTGATCAGTAACTGTAGTAACTCTTTTTTTTCTCTCTCTCTCTTTTTTTTTTTTTTTGGTTTTTGGGTCACATCCAGCAGTGCTCAGGGGTAATTATTCCTGGCTGTCTGCTCAGAAATAGCTCCTGGCAGGCACGGGGGACACTGGGATTCGAACCACCTTTGGTCCTGGATCGGCTGCTTGCAAGGCAAATGCCGCTGTGCTATCTCTCCGGGCCCCTGTGGTAACTCTTGTATAAGAGAATGAACATTGGGTTTAGAAGGAACATGATTATAATCAATATACTTCCAAATTATCCAAGGAGAAAAAAAAATACAAAAACAAAGGTGCAAAAGACAGCACAAATGAAACAAAATATTAGCAGGTAACTCTGGATAAAAAACATACGTGTATTATGAAACATATGCTTATTACCACTCATAATTTGGAAAATTCAATAAAATATTTTACAAAACAAGTTATTTGATCTAGATATTTGAATCTTAAATTATAGTTGTAGAATAAAATATTAGTTTGAGGGTAGATTGAGAAAGTTAAATAAAATACATGAGCAGCAATTCACAAATTTACTTTCTAGCAAAAAGTTGAGGCAGATTTGAAGCTTAGGTCCTAGAGGTTTCAGCTTACCATACTCACCCAAAGAATATGTGACTGATTTACAAGTTTCAAGGAGAATTTCAGTCAAAGCCTCAGGATCTGCATGCTCTTCTTCTAAAAGCATTAATCTGTATAAATCCCAAAACAAGATAAGAATACTAATTACTAAAAAACATTCCAGAAATCAGAGAGATTGCTTCGAGGACTAGAGTGTATAATATGCATGCTTTGGACCCCAGAGTTTGATCCCTGCTACTCTATGGGCCCCTGAACCCTGCCTAGTGATCTCAAGTATTGACTAAGAAAGACAGCATCAAGAGAACCAAATACTTAACCACTGGGTCTGCACAGATAGGTTGAGTACGTTAAAAATGATCCTCAGGATGCCCTGAGCACCGCCTGCCCCCCAAAAAAACTCCAAATTTATACTAGCAAGAACAATTTCACATGCCTATATCACTTTATGTTTTAAGATTTGTATGTAGTTCATTAATAATTACACATAAAATGCTAGTGGAGGGTGTAAAAGGCAAAATAAATTACTGAAGCATGAAGCAATTTACCCCTGAAAAAAGGCATTCATTGACTTTAGAACTCCCAGCTGCACTTTCCATGTGCTGAGCTTTAGTCGTTCACACATCAATTTGCACAGCTCTTGGCGATAACAACCTGGAGGAAAAAAAATAAGAACAGAATAGAGTACATGGAGGTACAAGAGACACAATATGTGAGGGACAGAGAGAGATAACAATTAAGGAAAGAAAAAAAATGGGAGGGAAGGATGATGGAAAGGAAAAAGTGAGGGGGGAATATTTTATTCATTAAACCACAATTTCTTCCCTACACATTAGTGGGTCTTTATGTCCAGTCCCCTAATACATTTCCCTGATAAGAAGAGCTCTTATATACACAAAAATTCTACAACATAAGCCACAAATGTTCCCTTGCAAGCAATATCCCTCTCCTCCAAGAAGCACAGCATCTTAACCTTAACCTTAACCCTGAATAGAAGCCCAAAAAAGCAGCATTGTAGTGGTCAGGAGTTCCACTCTACACTCACAACTATCTACAATTTGTCCAGATGCTTAACACAAGTCAACAACATTTTATTCCAAATCAGTTATGCTTACAAATTTTAAGTTACACCTAAAAATATACTTGTTTTCATTAATTGGATGAAATAAAAGTATTTTAAGTCAACAAAGAAATTACTTTTAAAATGCTATAGAATTTAGTAACTTTCAAATGAAATGGCTTAAGAGGCTTATTTTTCTACTTTAAAGAAACAAAACCATAAATTATAAGTGATTTGCAGAGTTATATGTACATAAAAAGGCAAGATGGAACAGTTAAAATTCTCAAAAGTTGCTAAAGGCAAGTAAATATAAATATTTCTAGGATTTATACTAAAGTAATTGATTTGTTAATTTTGTTATCATTTTACATTACAGGATTCCTTATTTCTTGTTTTTGGGTCACACAGGCAGCACTCAGGGGTTACTCCTGGCTCTGTGTTCAGAAATTGTTCCTGGCAGGCTCAGGGGACCATATGGGATGGACACTGGGATTCGAACCACCGTCCATCTGGCTGCATGCAAGGCAAACGTCCTACCACTGTGTTATCTCTCTGGCCCCCGGGATTCCTTACTTTTAGTGTTCTCTATCAGGCAAAATTTAGTAGTTCTAATGAGATCAAGTGAACTTCATTGCAGTCTATAACCAAGAATGAAAAACACTAAAATGCTTGTATCTTTTGGAAAATGTACAAAGTCCTCACAAAGGGCTTAAACATGATCTGATTTTAGTTTGCTAGATATCCAATTAAATAATTAATTAGCAATACTTCTGACAACATTCAAGAACAACTCTTCTGCAAGGGCCAAAGCATAGTACACAAATGAAAGTGCAGTCTCGCATGTGGCTAATCCCAGTTTGAACCTGGCACCATGTTTTCCCCAAGCATCACTAGGTGCAGCCCTGAAGGGGCCCAGGTAATCCCAAGCACCGCAGGACCCCAGCAGCACCACAAACCTGGGCCCTTGCATTGAACCTGTAGTAAAATTAATCACATTTGATCAGGTGGGGGGGGGGTAGCCTCACCTCAGCATCACTTGGAAAGTCAAAAATTTTTTTTCCATTAAAAAAAAAATGATCTTCAGTGAAACACAATGCAGAATCCTCCCCAAACACAAAAGTCAAGAGAAACATCAATCAAGTGTAATGACCCATCAAAGGAATCAGAACTAAGTAAAAGGTAATAAAACAGATAGATTACTTGTATACATCAGAATGTAACTGTATTGAGAGATGGAGATTCAAAAAATATGATAAGCTAGGGCGCTAGGGCCTGAGCAATAGTACAGAAGGTAGAGCATTTGCCTTCTAAGTGGCCAATCGAGTTTGATTCTCAGCATATCATAATGGAGCAACAAGCACCATCAGGAGTAATTCCTGAGTGCAGAGCCAGGAGTAGCCCTAAGTAGTGCTGGCTGAGTGTGGCCCAAAAGCCAAAATAAGGGGAACCACTCCAGTACCTGTAAAGGAAAATGTGAATAAGATACAGCCACTTGTAGATGTTTATAAGCCAAGAATTATCTCAAAAGAAATCTATGATGCCAACAATTCTTATCTTCTAGCCTCTAGAATTGTAAGGAAGTAATTTTCTGATCTGTAGTATTTTGTTATAAAAGTCCTAGCAAGCTAATACAATGATCAGTGAGATTATTCAAAAAATAACTACAATTTGCCAAGCAAAATCTTTTTTGCCTTCATTGAGTAAGGAACATCTGGTAAATAGCCATGCAAACTCTAGGTTCTCGAACTTACGCTGGGTCTCCACATTGTGGGGCCAGGCTTTGCCTAGACTCTCAAAGGCTCCCAGCAAAGTTTCTAGCTGAAGCTCTTTTTCCTTCTCATTTTCATCTTCATTTTTATTTGTCCGGATGCCAATGCTTTCAGGTGAATACTATGACAGATAAAAAAAAAAAAAAAGAAAATAATATTTTAAGTTTTCCCTCAAAATTGCAGAAATACAATTAAAACAATGAGGGTACCAGAACAAGTTATGTTAACTAAAAAAGAAATGCTGAATTCTCAAATAAGAGTTTCCAAATTTCCCACAGGAATAAAAATGGTCTAATAAATTTGGTAAGTACTTTGAAGAAATCTTCAAGCTAAAGTGAAACATATCTGTAGTATCCAGAACACAACATAAACTTCTATTTATTAAAAAGTGCTCTATTTCCAAACTATTTCTAATTAAGCTAGGCCAGGAAGTAACACATGCACTTAATGATACAATCAATACACAGTTGATGATATAATCAATTTAAAAATGCAATTACCCCAACCCATCTATACACTATCTTATGGAACAGATTTTACAGATGTCTGCCACAAATGCAGACAGAGGGGAAGGCAAGAGGGAAACTGGGGACAATGGTCACAGAAAATGTGCACTAGTCAAGGGTGTTGTACATTGTACAATTGAAATTCAATCATGAACAACTTTGAAGTTGTATCTCAAGCAATTCAGTTAAAAGAATTTTTTTTTTTGTTTTTTTGGGTCACACCAGTGATGCTCAGGGCTTACTCCTGGCTATGTAGTCAGAAATCTATCTCTCCTGGCTTGAGGGACCATATTGAATACAGGGGGATTGAACTGTGATCTGTTCTAGATCAGCAGCGTGCAAGGCAAATGCCCTACAGCTGTAAAACCTCTCCGCCTCAATTAAAGAATTTTTTCTCCCTCCCTCCCCTCCAATTAAAAAAACTTTTAAGAAAAAAAAAAGTTCTAAAATTTAAAAAAATGAAATTACAGAGCCTTTAATGGGTCCCCAGGGTGACACTACAATTCGTGCTTAGGAACTTGCAGGTCCATGGGATATGAGGGCTCAATGCTAGGATTCAATTATAGAATGGTTTTTCAGGCCTTCTGATACTGGATACCACTATGGTCAGTCCAACAGTACTCAGCAGTCTCCAAGGTCATACCGGGCAGTACTTGGGGAAATAATGATGTGTCAGGATCAATCTTTTTTATTTTTTTTTTTTTTGGTGGAGATGCTGGGGAACGACAGGATCAATCTTTTACACTATTTCTTTTTTGATTTGTGGGCCACACCCAGTAATGCTAAGGGGTTACTCTGGGCTATGCACTCAGAAATCACTCCTGGTACTGGGGACTATATGGGACTCCAGGGGATCGAACCAAGGTCTGTCCTAGGTCAGCACATGAAAAGCAAATGTCCTAGTGCTTGCACCACCGCTCTGGCCCCAATCTTTTACACTATTTCTATACTATCTTAAAGTTTGTACTATCTCTTTAGCCATGAAACTGTTTTATTCCAACAAAACTGTCACAAATTAAAAGGAACATAAGAAATAGGATAATGCTACTTCAAAATTCATTATTAAAACAAAATTCTTTGAATCAGTACTTTAAAAAACAAGTACTTGGGGCCGGGTAGGTGGCGCTGGAGGTAAGGTGTCTGCCTTGCAAGATCTAGCCAAGGAAGGACCGCGGTTCGATCCCCCGGCGTCCCATATGGTCCCCCCAAGCCAGGGGCGATTTCTGAGCACAAAGCCAGGAGTAACCCCTGAGCGTCAAACGGGTGTGGCCCAAAAACCAAAAAAAAAAAACAAAACAAACAAGTACTTAATTTTCCAAATAAAACTCTTTTTCCCACTGAAGTCCACCCAACATATAGCAGAGGCAATAACAGTGACAACGACTTCTTTGGCCTCTCTCTAATGTGACTGGGTTTGTTCTGCATATAATCAGTCTAATCTATGACAGAGAATGTTCAAGCATAGCAACATCCATTCTTTCCCTTCTCCTGCGAAGGACGAATGGGCCCCTAAAAGGAAGACCACCTTTCCTCACCTCACCTAGAGCATGATGTAGTGGTGTGGCTGTGTGCTACCTAATGAAAAATAAATGGAAGCACCATAGAGCAGTTTCCAAGAATTATCCCCCAGGAGAAACTAGCATGCCAACTCTGATCTTTGATCCTTTCATCATCTCCTCTGTCTTCTCCTGGCAGGAATGCAGATTGATACACTCTGGAGAGTGAAGAAAACCACCACATACAGAATCTCACAGAAACCATGGTTGTCTTTTGGGGCGGGGGGGGGGGGGGGGGGGGGGAGAGGTCACACCCGGCAACGCTTAGGGGTTACTCCTAGCTCTACACTCAGAAATAGCTCCTGGCTGGCTTGGAGGACCATATGGGTTGCTGGGATTCGAACCACCGTCCCTCTGCATTTAAGGCAAACACACTACTCCATGCTATCTCTCCAGCCCACACAGTTTGTCTCTTATGTTGTGAGACAACCATGATATTTTTCTATTTTCAGCTACTTCCAGTTATTAGACTCCCCTAAGTAAAAAAAAAAAAAAAAAAAAATGCAAAAAAGATGCAGCAAAGTACGTGGTTTTGTTTTGTTTTTTAATTTTTTTAGTTTATCAATCAACATGTATGTGGTCATACCTTTTTGATGAGAGGTATGACAATGTCAGAAAACTCCTGGAACCTATCTTCTTTGGTTGCCTTCAAAACATCCCCTGCACAGCTGATTGCTACAATCTTGTATTTGAGGTTCTCTTTACAACACTCCTTCAGAACAACTTGAAGAATTTCGTTTGTGCTGGGTTGATTGGGCACAGGCTTTTCCAGCTCTGCACTGCAGGATCCATACAAAAGCATCAGAACAGTTAATAAAAGCTGCAGCTTAGGTTCAATTTTAGAAATGGCATCTTCGTTGAAAGAACATTTACCTGCAAGCTGTCACCACACAGGCAATGGCTTTCAAGAGTTCTTCCTAATGGACGAAAGGTCAGAGAAAAATAATTAAAAACACATACATGTATATTTCATATACTCTGATTAGAATTCCCACAAGGTATTTTAAAACTGACAACAAATATTAACTATTTTGTCCTTAATGTACTTTGTTTTATAGACATTACACAAAGTTTCACCTCAAGCCACACAAGCTAGAGAAACTGTCTTCAACTCCATTTCATAAAACCTTACTGAACTAGTAACTAGCCCACAAGTCAACAGGTTAAGAAGTGAACCACAGAATCAGAACTAAATTCAAATCTTAACCCAGAAGTCCTCTAAAATACTGCATTTATAACTACTGACTTTTACATAAAACAGATCCTTATATGTTGCAAAAAAAATCTTCATATTACCTTTGAGTGTTCACTCTCAGTACAATAATCTAGCCATTGTATTTTTAAAATTAGTTATTAATACACACCCGAGACAGACATCCTCAGGCCCAGGTCTAAACAACTTGTCTTGCTATTTACTCAATTTAATATATGCCCAGTCCTGATTTTCCCTCAACTCAATAGGCATAATATGTTTGGTTTAAGACTTCTGTTGGAGAACTGCACATGATTAAAAAAAAATCCATCTCACTATTGCACTATTGTACATTATTGTACAATATTCAAGACATGATGTAGCATGGGGTTATATTTTAATAAAATACCACAAATTTTCTGGAAATTTGACCCACTAAAACCAACTTATCTGAATAAAGCCTCATAAAACCACATTCTTAATCTTATAGTTAATTAAAAATGAGGTCATAATTCTTCACAGATACCTTATATTTAACTGGGCATGAATGGTTCCTTTACCTTTCCTGCCCATGTCCTCCCAGCTAGGCCTTGCAGTAAAGCAGTTAGTATCATTCCCAGATATGGAGGGACTAGTGAGCTGGTTTGTTTTGCAATTGATGCCATGGCAATCGCACCCTGGGCTTTCATTTTCCAGGACTGAGACTGCAAAGCCTTCTGGGTAATGGTAATCAACTCTTGCAGGTATAATCGAATGCCACCAAAGGAACCTAGGTTTTGAAAAGCAAAATTAAATGACATTTTAAGTGACAAAAAATTAACTCAGTTTGAAGTCAAAACTCATGACAATAATCATCTATGAACAAGAATCATCTACAAAAATCAAGACCGTGGTAAACAGTGATTCTCAACAAATATATCACATGGAGAGGATGGGGAGAGAAAGATAGAAAGAAACATGGGTGGATGGTGTTATAGATTAACTTTATACCACTAGGATTTTATAAACTTGGCTATGTCCACAGGAAGATGGCATGCAATTATTGTCATCCATTAATATTTGCTAAGGTGAAAAATAGGGGCAAAAAACAACTCCAAAATAATACTCAACAGCAATATAAAATCATCATTATCCTAAGAATAAGTAAAAACATTTCTTTCTCAAGCAGAATATCTAGTCTCTTTTAGGCAGCAGTGAAGAGTAACTAAGAACTGAGTGCAACCTTGCAGAAAGTAATTTGGTAAGTTTCAAATAAAAAAATATATGCTGCTACAGGGCTGAAATCTTGAGCAAGAAATCTTACTGTAGCTAAGAAATAGCTTTAATTCATGAGCACTGTTTATTTACCAGGTACATTTTCCTGCCACACTTCAGTCCATAAATTGCATTCTTCTTTTTCTGATTTCTCTTCATCGGCAATTTCATGCATGCCTAGAAATGCCAAAGGCAGAATTTCTTTGGCATGATTCTTCAATACATCAGGACTATATCGACCAATAGCATGAACAGTCAAAGCACAAGAGGTCTTGTAAATAGGTTCTAAAGAAAAACAGGAAGAAAAAAAAAAACAATATGAAACTGCTTTTGAAATAACTAAGTTAAGATTACTGGCTACCATTGAGATTGGTACACATCACAAAGAAGAAAAACAAGCAGTGCTGGCGGGGATGTGGAGAGAAAGGAACTCTTTTTCACTGCTGTGGGAATGCCGTCTAGTCCAACCTTTATGAAAAGCAATATGGAGATTCTTCCACAAACCGGAAATTGAGCTCCCATATGATCCACTCCTAGGAATATACCCAAAGGAACACAAAAATACAATACAAAAATCCCTTCCTCACACCTATATTCATTGCAGCACTATTTACCATAGCAAGACTCTGGAAACAACCAAGATACTCTTCAACAGATGAATGGCTAGAGAAACTGTGGTACATAGACACAATGGAATATTATGCAGTTGTCAGGAAAGATGAAGTCATAAAATTTTCCTATACATGGATGTACATGGAACATATTATGCTGACTGAAATAAGTCAGAGAGAGAGAAAGACACAGAATGGTTTCACTCATTTATGGGTTTAAAAAAAAAATGAAAGACATTTTAGCAGTATCTCAGAGACAAGAGAGATGAGGGCTGGTAGGTGCAGCTCATGACATGAAGCTCACCACATAGAGTGATGAGTACAGTTATAGAAATAACTACACTGAGAACTATCATAACAATGTGAATGAATGAGGGAAGTAGAAAACCTGTCCCGAGTACAGGTGTGGGTGGGGTGGGGAGAAGGAAGATCTGGGAAATTGGTGGTGGGAATCTCGCACTGGTGAAGGGGGGGGGGGTGTTCTCTACATGACTGTAGTCATACAACTAAATCATATTTGTAATCATGGTGTTTAAATAAAGATAATTAAAAAAAGATTACTGGCTACTTCACACTGTACACAGCAAACAGTAAAAAAAAAACTAGTAATTCAAAATAAAAAAATTAAGAAAAGAAACTAGTAATCCTAGAAAAAAAAGCACATAAAAATAACAAGACTTGGGGCCAGAGCAGTGGCGGTTTGATCCCCGGCATCCCATATGGTCCCGGGTCCCCCAAGCCATGAGCAATTTCTGAGCTCATACTCAGGAGTACCCCTGAGCGTCACGGGGTGTGGCCCAAACAAACAAAACAAAAAAACAGGCAGGAGTGGTAGCACAGTGGTAGGGCATTTGCCTTGCACATGGCTGACCCAGGACAGATGCAGGTTCGATCCCCTGGCATCCCATACGATCCCCTGAGCAAGGAGCAATTTCTAAGTGCAGAGCCAACAAAAACAAATAAACAAAAAACAAATAAGTAAAAACAAAATAACAAGACTTTGTCTGACTTACTTAACATTTCATTTATAATCATATAAAATAGGGGTGAAGGTACCTTCTTTCTCCATATACCAGCCATTAAGCTTCTGCAAGAGTTTTTCAGTGCTGCTATCACGTGAAGTCTGAAAAAGAAATAATTCTACTGATTTATTTTTGATTATGAAAGTATAATTACTTAACTGTCTAAGAACTTCAACTCACCCGAACTAAATGGCCCATAGCAAATGCACATGATTTCTGAATTACACTGTTCCGATCTGTCAGGCCACTAAGCAAAGCACTCATGAGTTTACCTATCAGAAATAAAAATAAAACAATCTAATATTCAATTGACCAAATGTTCTGCTCTTTTCCCAGAAACAAAATAATTAGACCATTTTGTTGTTGTTGTTGAGAAGGCCACACCAAGTGGAGTTGGTAGGTACTGATGATCCTCAGGATCAAATCCAGAGTTTGAATATACAAGACATGTACTCTACCACTTAAGCCAATTCAATCCCCTCTCCAGAATCAAAATAAACTTAATCCTGAAATTAATAACTTATCTATTAGGTATTTTATATTCCTTGATAGTCAATTGGATTTATTGAATGCTGCCTCTATACTATTCGTTTGCTACTCTTTTAACTGATACAAAATCAAAACTTCATATGTGTTGAGAATATTGTGGGAAAACATTGAACAATCAGAGCTATATAAATATATATATATACATACACACATGTAAGGTTCATTAGCTCCATCTATAAATCAATCTAAGTGAAAACTGCTAATATAAAAAAACTAGCTATAAATGGTAAAATAATCCCACAAAATATCAAACATTTTCACTTAATTACACTAATGGGAAAATTTCCAAATTGTAAAAACTTGCCAGACTTCATCACCCCAGCTACCCTTGAAAATAAAAGGGGTGGGAAAAAAAGTAAATGTATCTGAATGTCAGAAATGTATTTGAATGACACTTTTCCTTCTAAACCCTGTCACACAAGATATCATTATACAAAAAATATCACAGTCGTAGCCTTGATAAACTCACCTGAGTAAGGTGTTAGGTCCTGGGGACACTGAGTGGTTAATGAGACAATGACGCTGGCACAGCCCCCCTAGAGAGTCAACAAAAGCAAAGATATAAGCTTGATATCTGTCAAAACTTCTGGTCAAAAGTTTAAAAACAATTGGAATGAACCAAGAGTACAGCAAGGAGGGTATTTTGCCTTACACATGACTGACCCAGGTTCTATTCCTGAATGCAGGTAGGGCCAGGATTAAATCCTAAGCATCACCACCTAAGTCCTAAGCACCACTAGTAGGTATGACCCAAATACAAGAGATGTAACAAAAATACTTAAAATAAAGGCCTTTCTATGATTCAGTCAAGAGGAAATTTGTTTTTAAGGGTTTGAAATCAAACCCAATGATGCTCAGGGGTTACCTGGATTAGGGCTCAGGAATTACTCCTGGCAAGCTCAGAGGTCCATAAAGAAATGCCAGTAACTGACCCAGGTTAGCTCTGTGCAAGACAAGTAACCTACCCACTATATTCCCTCGATAGTCCCTAGAGGAAATTTCTTAGTGAACACAATCATTTTTCTCAAGACTTATAGCTGGGAAGATGGTACTCATAAATGCTATACATAAAAAAAATTGGTATAATATTTTGAGAGAAAAACATGCCACCCTGTCCTAATGTTGCAAGCTCTAGCTAAAGAAAACAGCTTCAAATGAGTCCAAAGATATTCATCATAATGCTTTAATTACAAAAATAGCTGAAAATTGCAAAATATTCTTGGATAGGTTAAAGATGATCCACCAAGCATCTTTGACAAGCTATGATCTGTGACAAGCTATCAAACATTGTCAGCTGTCTCCCTAGAGTCCCCCAAGCATGTCACAGAGCCTGAGCAGCACCACATCCTTAAGTCCAAGCATTGAATGATACCAAAGGCCAAGTATCAGGAATGGCCCCCTCCTGGGCTCCCTGAACAACTTAGAAGAGACCAAAATTATTTTAAAATGAAGGATACTTAGAAGGGGAAAATAGGGAAAGGAGAGAGAGAGAGAGAGAGAGAGAGAGAGAGAGAGAGAGAGAGAGAGAGAGAGAGAGACAGAGAGACAGAGAGACAGAGAGAGAGAGAGACAGAGAGAGACAGAGACAGAGAGAGACAGAGACAGAGAGAGACAGAGACAGAGAGAGAGACAGAGAGAGGGGAGAGAGAGGGGAGAGAGAGGGGGGGAGCAGCAGGGAGCAACAGAGAGAAAGTGTCTGCCATAAAAGCAAGCTGAGTTGGGGGTATGGACAGGATGGAAGACAGGAGAGGGAAACTAGGCACAGTGGTAGTGGGAAATGAATACTGATGAATCAATGGGTGCTGGAACATCCTATGACCAAAACTCAACCATGCACAACTTTTTAATTCTGTAACTCATGGTGATTTAATTAAAATTTTTTTCTCCTAAAAATATTAATTTATTTTTTTTTTTAAAAAAAAAAGGCTACTTAGGGTGGAGGACAACACTGGTGGTAGGGATGGCCGTGATTGTCACTAAGTATCTTAAATACTATTGTGAAAGATTCATAATTCGCTTTGGTCACAATAAAAATTATTTTAAAAAAAAAAGGCTACTTACACTTACCAAGGCCCAAGCTTCTTAAATTATGAGCCATGAGTCCATTGAGGTCAAATAACTCAATGTAGAAATTACAAAATTAAAGTTTAAAAATAAAGTTATGATTTCATATAAGTAAATTTTGATTTTTGTATTTTATATGCCCATGTACCTACCAAGTGTCATGCAAAAAGTTCTTAGGAGAAAGAGGTCATGAGTAGAGGAGTTAAGAATTCCTAAAAAATGGGGCCGGAGAGATAGCATGGAGGTAAGGCGTTTGCCTTTCATGCAGGAGGTCATCGGTTCAAATCCTGGCGTCCCATATGGTCCCCCGTGCCTGCCAGGAGCAATTTATGAGCCTAGAGCCAGAAATAACCCCTGAGCACTGCCGGGTGTGACCCAAAAAACACACACACAAAAAGAAAATATTTAGGGCCCGGAGCGATAGCACAGTGGCGTTTGCCTTGCAAGCAGCCGATCCAGGACCAAAGGTGGTTGGTTCGAATCCCGGTGTCCCATATGGTCCCCTGTGCTTGCCAGGAGCTATTTCTGAGCAGACAGCCAGGAGTAATCCCTGAGCACCGCCGGGTGTGACCCAAAAAATTTAAAAAAAAATTAAAAAAAAAAAAAAAAGACCAGTGGCCAGAACAATAGCAAAGCAGTGAGGTGTTTGCCTTGCATGCAGGCAACACAGGACAACACCCAGTTCCAATCCCAGCATCCCACATCATCCCCCGAGCCTGCCACGAAGCGATTTCTGAGAATAGAGCAGGAGTAACCCCTGAGCAACGCCTGACATGGCTCAAAAACCAACAATCAACCAATCTATAAACAAATATACCAGTGACTTTCAACCTTGTTATACCTGTGACAAGCTATCAAGAGCAATAATTTTCCCACAGACCAGCAGGAAATGTCTGTAGACCAGCACCAGTACACAGAACGGACTGTAATACACTGTAATAGACAAGTACTGGCCGAAGAGAACAAAATAGAAGACAAATGCACAAAAAATGAAGCCTCAAAACTAAAATATTTTTATAAAAGCATAAATTTATAATTTTAATTTTCTATTTATTTACAAATACTTAAAAGTTTAAATATAAGTGCAAATTTTGTCAAGAGAAAATAATGTGAATTTGTTTAGACTTAAAACGAGGAGGGTCGGGGCCAGGAAGGTGGTGCTAGAGGTAAGGTGTCTGCCTTGCAAGCGCTAGCATAGGACAGACAGCGGTTCGATCCCCCGGTGTCCCATATGGTCCCTGAAGCCAGGGGCGATTTCTGAGCGTATAGCCAGGAGTAACCCCTGAGCATCAAACGGGTGTGGCCCAAAACCCCCCCCCCCAAAAAAAAAACGAGGAGGCTCATGGCTAGCCAGGAAAGTTTTTTTTTTTTTTTTTTATAAATCTTTATAAGTTATTACAAGCATGTTTGTAGTTGGGTTTCAGTCATACACAGAATACACCTCTTCACCAGTGCAACATTCCCACCACCAATGACCCCTGCCTGTATTCTCGACAGGCTTTCTACTTCTCTCATTCTTTAACATTGTCATGCTAGCTGTTAGTGTAGTTATTTCCCTAACAGCGTTTATCACTCTTTGTGGTGAGCATCAAATTGTGAGCCAGTCCTCCCGGCCCTCCCAGCACTAACTCTATTGCCTCTGGGTCTTATTACAGTGATAGCTTTAATTTTTCTTAAAACCTATAGATGATTGGGATTATTCTGTGTCTATCTCTCTCCCTATGACTTATTTCACTCAATTTAATAGATTCCATATACATCCACGTATAACAGGGGTCTCAAACTCAATTTACCTGGGGGCCGCAGGAGGCAAAGTCACGGTGAGACAGGGCAGCATAAGTGATTTCACACACACACACACACACACAAAAAGTCCTCAAACGTCATTATTAACAGTTTTAATTATTTCTTCTGAACATGAATAGAGCATTGAGTGAAGATCATGAACAGTTCTTCTGAACATGGCATCTTTTGCCTATTGCTTGCTGCCAGAGACTTGACAGTGCTTCTTCTCACAAATCTGAACCACATTTGGCTTTAGAGAGAAAGCAGTTGAGACCCTCAGTATGGCTTGAAGATGATCATCATTAAATCTAGACCTGTACTTTGGCTTTTTGAAGTTCAATGTGAAGAATAACTTTTCACACAAATATGTGCTCCCAAAAAGGCACATGGTGTGCTTGAACATTCGGGAAAGCTCAGGGAAGCTGGGGGCAATACTCTCAAAAATTGCCCATGCATGTCTGCTTTTCCACTAATCTCCCTGAACTTGGCTTTGAGATCAGAGTTGCATTGCAGTCAATGAGCTCCATTTGAAGCACAGGAGGGGCATCTTACACATCAAAGGAAAAGGGGTTCACAAAAATTTGGAAAGTGGCTCTGTGGTTTTTGAAGTCTGCAAATCTGTGATCAAATTCCTTCTCTAGCTTAAAAATAGCATCAACGTATTTCTCACCACTGGGAAATGGCAAAGGTTTGTCTGAAAGAGCTGGGATTTCCATAACACAAGTTTTGTGGAGAATGCTCTTCACGTTGTCATAGGCAGCACTGATAAGCTGCCCTGGGCCTTGTAACATCTTGTTTAGTACATTCAGCTTATGTGTAATGTCAACAAGAAAAGCTAAGTCCATTTGTGATCACTCAACTCAGAAACAGCATTCCCATCCTTCTCTATGAAGGCTTTCACCACTTCTTTCAACTCAAAAAATCTTTTCAGGACATTTCCCCTGCTGAGCCAATGTACCTTGGTAAAATAGAGCACATCTCCATATTCTGTCTCCATTTCCTCTAAAAAAGCACGGAACCTTCTGTGCTTTAAGCCCCTGAATCTGATTTGGTTGATGCATTTCACAACAACAGACATCACATTGTCACACGGCAGGCATTTACTGCAAAGAGCCTGCTGACAGATAATGCAGTGAAGAGCAATGGCCTTCTCTACACCCACCTCTTCAAGTTTTCTTTGAACAAGTGCCACCAGTCCATTTTTCCTGTCATCGATGGCGCTCCATCGGTTATTATTCCAACAAACCTCTTCCATGGCAAACCTGCATTCTCAATGGCATCAAACAGATGCCGAAATATCTCATTAGCGGTGGTCTGGCCATGCATTGGAATTATTGTGAGCAGCTGCTCTGTCAATTCAAAATTGCAATCAGCACCACGGACATAAATTGTGAGCTGTGCAGTGTCTGTTATATCTGTGCCCTCGTCAAGAGCAACTGAGTATGCATCAAAACATTTGGCTTTCTCACACAGTTGATGATAAATGTCACTTGACATGTCAGAAGTGCGCTCTGCCACAGTGTTGGCAGAAAGGCTGATTTTGCTAAACTGACCTTTCTTTTCCGGACAGATAATACTTGCAGCCTGTAACATGCATTTTTTAACAAACTCCTCTGTGAATGGTTTCCCTGCCTTAGCAATCATCTCACTAACCATGTAACTAGCTTCGAATGATGCAACATTCTCTTTGGTAGCTTTCTTGAAGAAATCTTGTTGCCTCATTAGACATGCTTTAAGACTGGCAACCCGCTTGGATCTCTCATTTCCTTGATATTTTGCACAATTCTCAGCATGTTTAGTTGCATAATGGCATTTCAAGTTGTATTCCTTGTGCACTGCAACTTTCTCTGAGCAAATAAGACATGTGGGGATGCCCCTGTGCTCAACAAAGAAATACTGCGTCTCTCACTGGCCGGCCACAGGCCACAAAATGTTGTACGAAGTGCCGCGAGTTTGAGACCCCTGACGTATAGGAAAATTTCATGACTTCATCTCTTCTGATGGCTGCCTAATATTCCATTGTGTCTATGTACCACAGTTTCTTTAGCCATTCATCTGTTGAAGGGCATCCACAGTCTGGCTATTGTAAACAGCACTGCAATGAAGCATGTGCGTGGAAGGGGTTTTTGCATTGCATTTTTGTGTTCCTAAAATATAGCTGGATCATATGGGAGCTCAATTTCCAGTTTTTGGAGGAATCTCCTTATTGTTTTTCCATAAAAGCTAGACTAGCTGGGCATTTTCACCAGCAGTGAATAAGAGTTCCTTTCTCTCCAATTTCCCTGACAGCACTGATTTTTCTCATGCTTCGTGATGTGCGCCAATCTCTGGAATGAAATGTTATCTCGTTGTTTTGATTTGCAGCTCCCTGATGATTAGTGATGTGGAGCATTTTTTTCATGTGTCTTTTGGCCATTTGTATTTCATCTATGACAAAGTATCATTTCCTCCCATTTTTTGATGGGGCTATATGTTTTTTTCTTATTAAATTCATTCAGTACCTTGTATATTTTGGATATTAGGCCCCTTGTCTGATGGGTATTGGGTGAATAGTTTTCTCCCATTCTGTGGGTAGCTTTTGTATCTTAGGCACTATTTCCTTTGAGGTGCAGAAGCTTCTCAGCTTAATATAGTCCCATCTGTTAATCTCCCTTCCACTTGTTTGGAGAGTATGGTTTCTTCCTTGAAGATGCCTTTAGTCTCAATGTTTTACCTATGAGTTGTTCTATATACCTTAGGGTTTTAGGCCTGTTTTCAAGGTCTTTAATCCATTTGGATTTGATCTTTGTGCATGGTGTTAGATGGGGGTCTGAGTTTGCTTTTTTGCAAGTGGCTAACCAGTTGTGCCAACACCACTTGTTGAAGAAGCTTTCCTTGTTCCATTTTGAATTTCTTGCCCCTTTATCAAAGATAGTTTATGGTACGTTTGGGGAACAGTCTCTGAATACTCAAGTCTATTCCACTGATCTGAGGATCTGTCTTTATTCCAATACCATGCTGTTTTGATAACTATTGCTTTGTAATAACATTTAAAATTGGGGAAAGTAATGCCTCCCATATTCCTTTTCCCAAGTATTGCTTTAGCTATTCGCTGGTGTTTATTGTTCCAAATGAATTTCAAAAATGTTTGATACATTTCTTTGAAAAAATGTCACAGGTATATTTAGAGGGATTGCATTAAATCTGTACAATGCTTTGGGAAGTATTGCTATTTTTTAATATTAATCCTGCAAATCAATGAGCAAGATTTCCTTGTGTCCTCTCTTATTTCTTGAAGCAGGCTTTTGTAGTTTTCTTTGTATAGGTCTCTTTAGTTAAGTTGACTCCAAGATATTTGAGTTTGTGTGGCACTAATGTGAATGGGATTGTTTTTTTAATGTCCACTTCTCCTCTATCATTATTGGTGTATAAAAAGGCCACTGACTTTTATGTGTTAGCCTGCCACTTTGTAATATGAATCTATTGTTTCTAGAAGTGTTTTTGGCAGAGTCTTTAGTGTTTTCTAAATATATTATCATGTCATCTGCAAACAGTGAGAGCTTGACTTCTTCCTTACCTATCTGGATGCCCTTGATATCTTTTTCTTGCATAATTGCTATGGCAAGTACTTCTAGTACTATGTTGAATAGGAAGCCTTGAAAGATTTTTGAAAAAAATTTCTAGCTAACCTGATAATTCTTCAATGAAAAACATTCATCACAACTAAAACAACCTTGCCTGAACAATGAGATTAGCATTTTTATTAATAATTGATAATAAAAAAGGAATTAGAAGGAATGCACTAAACAATTTGAGAAAAGAATTCTATTAGAAAGATAGATTTACTTAATAAGTCCACATTCTATATTCCAATGAATTTGTTATTTTGAGTTAGAATGGGGCCATAAAAAAGAAGAGAGGATGGAGTGATAGTACAGTGGGTAGGATATTGGCTTTATACATGGCTTAGCTGAGTTCATCCCCAACTCCCTATTTCGTCTCAAGAAGCAATCCCCTTAATAAGCCCTGAGCACTGCTGGGTGTGGCCTCCAAAAACACACACACACACACACACACACACACAAAATGATGACTGCTATGTTTTGCCCATACTACCCAAACCAAAAGACATAAATTTCTCTTGAATAATGTACTTACTTACCTTAGTTCCAAGACCTACACCACTTCTGATCAGTTCACATAATCTAGGAACTAGTTCACCGAGCACGGATACATCAAGATATTGCAGGCACTTTTGAAAGAGAATAATTATAAAGTGAACATTAGTTCAATTAAGTAGGTATCATCCACAACCTCAGTGAAAAACTATTGCTGTCAAATTATGGTGTCTCCCTCCTACCCACATTTAACATGAAGTTGAAACACCTCATATGGTTAGATTTGCTCTAATTTCAATGTTAAAAACTGTTTAATAGTTTTCAAATTATTAAACTATTCCTCAGTGATTAAATATTAAAAACAAAATGAAACAGAAGCAACAAAAAAATACCAACTTACTAAAGGAAAAAATGTTTACTCAAGTAAATAAGATCTCCCAAGTATAAACCCTGAGCCAGCCAAAAAGCAAATAAATAAATGAATAAACAAACAAATAAGCAAGAAAAAAAAAGACCTCTTTAGGCCTACATTTTATTTACCATTCCATGTTTAATATGAAAGACTTACATTAAAACATTCCTTTTCAGGAGGCTTGCCCTACCAATTTTCCATTTTTATTCATAATTAACTTCTTAGGTAGAGCAGGCAGGATGCTTGCCTTGAACAAAGCAAACCCAAGTACAATCCAAGGCACTACATATGGTCCCCTGAGCCCCACCAAAGCAAGGCATGAGAATTGCCACATGTGGCCCAAAATCAGGGGATGGGGAGAGTCAAATTCTAAGTACATTTTTGAAAATGAAATGACTTTTTATAATTCATATTAACATATTAATTAACATATCTGCATTAATATATCTGCCAACTATTCCAAATTTTTTAAGCTTTCCATTTCCTCCAATAATCTAATGAAGATATTTTGGTCAAAATTTGCTAATTATCAACAGGCACTAAACATTATCCACTTCTCTTGTCCAATCTTATGATCAGCTTCCCAGAAGCTCCCAGTTAACTGCTTCAGGGTATACACAGCAGTCACTTTTGTTAATTTGAGAAACTCCTCATCTAAGACACCAAGAACTTTAGAATTTAGAACTTCAGTGCCAAACAGCTCTTTTTTGTAAATCCTTTTCTGACTGAGGGAATATATGAGTATAATTTCTTCACACCAACCTTTTAAGCTACCTATCTCTTATTTCTAGCTTATAAATTTCTAGCCTCTCACAAAGACGATGCTCAAGTAGAGGCAAAAATCCGAACCTTCCTAAACAGGCAAATTCCAAAACATACAAATATAAATCTAGAGAAAAAAATTTTAATTTGCTGTTCTCCCTCTGTAACATATCTCCAAACAGAATAACATTTGGAAAAATTTTACTCCACTTAAGAATAAAGAAAAAAATTACTAAGAGAAATCTTAATGGCACTTTTTATTCCTTAAATCTCTACTTTGTTTATTATTAATAAGGTCTGAAAATGTTGACTAATCACAATCACACTCTATGGTAAATCAACTTTTTCAATCACATTTAGGCTCTGACCATGTTAATTGTTTCCATCATGGGAGAAGATTTGGCAGCACTGAGTCGAGCACTATCCATTGCAGCCTAAAAAAAAAACAAAAACAAAAACAAAAATTCAAATCACTTAGCACATGCAAATGCAAATAACTTATAAACATTCCCTACACACTCTCATAATGTAACAGATGTCCAGATTTGATCTTTTTAAAAATAATATAGGAGAGGCAGATCTTCCGTTTGTCCTTCTTCTGACATATTTCACTTAACATTTTATCCTCCAGCTCCATCACCAACTACATGATTTTTATTATCCTTTGCAGCTACACTATAGTCCACTGCATGTGTGTGTGTGAATATATATAAATATCACACCATCATAACCCACTCATCTGTCACTGGACACCTAGATTAAATTCACAACCTAGTTATTGTGCTAAGTGTTGCAATGAATAATGGTGTACATATATCCTTCTAATACAGACTAATAGGAAGAGGGGCTATTTGGATCACCCTGACCCTAAAGTATATCACCTTGACCATAATAATCTGGTAGGACAGAGGACAAGGAAAGAAAAATAAAAACAATGAGGTAACTAAGAAGCAGCAGATTTAAATTTGAAGCAACAGCAGCATTGGTTAGGGACCTCTGATGCACGGTGGGGAGCTGTGGGAAGAGATGTAGTACAATTATATACTAAACCACAGTGCCAATAGCACTAAAAGCAGAAGATCCAAACTATAGCCACCAAATTTACATATGAACCTTTCTTGGAGGTGTGGGTTTTAATCTTGGGACACTGATGAGATTGATGCTAGCTTGGAACTCAACTATGAATAGCTTTTGTAAATCACTGTTGCTTTAATTTAAGGAAACAAAAAATATATGTAATCAAAATAAAAAGTAAGACTAACTCTAATTTCTTTTGAAAAATATTCTCCATTTAACTGTAAAATTAGTACCTCATTATAGGTAAGAGACTCAAGATAGTAGTTAAAAATTAACAGTGAGGATTTGAAAAAGTCATCTGGTCCTCTTGAATCTCAGATTCTCTAGTTTTCAAATTTTGTGTCCAAGCAATAAAAGAACTGATGTACTTATTTCCTTAATTTTGTAAGTCTTGTCATATTTATAAAGGTATTTAAATGAATACATATATTAAATACAAATGGGCATTGAACAGAAACATATAACTTATAGAAAGATAAATACAATAGGAAAAGAATGATAAAAAACACAGGAAAGTATATATTAGAACAGTGAGTTTCCTGATTATCAATGGAGAGAATAGAACATTCATTATATGTAATTTTCATGTCACAAAAACAAATAAAAATTCAAAATAACGGGACCGGAGAGATAGCACAGCGGTAAGGCATTTGCCTTAGATGCAGAAGGATGGTGGTTCGAAACCTGGCATCCCATATGGTCCCCCGAGCCTGCCAGGAGCAATTTCTGAGCATAGAGCCAGGAGTAATCCCTGAATGCTGCCGGGTGTGACCCAAAAAACCAAAAACCAAAACCAAAAACCAAAAAAAAAAAAAAAAAAAATCAAAATAACCTTATTGTTATATTTTAATGCATGAATACACCACTGCCAGGGTCCAAAATGACTGTGTGGCCCAAAAAAGATGGTGAAAACTTACCTTTTCTTGCTCTGTAGCTCGAAGGCTCAAATAATTGAGAACTTGAGGTTCCAATACACTCAAGGATTCCAGAAGAGCTGGGATGAGTTTTGGGGGCAATGTGGTTTTCAACATGGCTCCTGGCACTTTTGCTGATCTTCACAAGAGTATTAATGCTACAGACACATAGAAAATAATACTAGGGTACTTATGTTAAAAGAACCTGGGCCCTTTGAACTAAAAAAGTTCTACAAATCTAATCATAAGAATGTTCTTCAATTGCCCATTTTAATAATTTAATAGTTCTGTTACAGAACTGGGTTTTCTATGTGTCAATGCAAAAGAAAAGAATTACAAAATGAAACTCTGTAATGTATTCTCTATCCAGTTGGACAATTTAGCAATCTTTGTTTAATTTTGTCTCACTTCCTACCCATCCATAACAAAGAACGTACATTTTTTCCTGTTTGTATTACTATGGAACATTTTCCATAACTATTATCAGTGTGAATCACTAAGGTCTCTATTTCATAATCAAAGTACCTCTTCAAAACTAGAAATATTTTTCATGTATCTAATATCTAAATTCCCCTATCATTTCACAATTATTTTAGTGAGACAATTTATTGGAATTAGATTCTTGTGAGACTCTTTTTGTAAAAATGTTCTGATTCAAAACTTTTTGTAAGATGCTCTGTGAGTTGCCTCCTGATTCTCCTTTATTCCAATATTTCAAGAATCAAACATCAAATTTTTAGTGCTTAACTAGAAACCAAGGTAATAAATTCACTCATTCATCAGCAGATTCACACCTGAGGGCTCGACTGAACTTCCGTCACTGGGACTCATCATTCCTTTGTCTAAAAGGCAAGGCAGAAGGACAGCGATGGTTCTCTGTCCAGCCGCTCCTTTGGCAGGATCACACATTTTTCACACAAAACCTTGTGTGCAAAGAAAACAAAAATTAGTAAAACTGGCTTCTCATGCAGTAAGTCAGTCACCTGATACAATATTTCCTATTTCCTATAAGTGGGTGGGGGGCAGGGGGAAAATCACAGATTCTCTGCTTTTTAAACACTCTAAAGAGCAGTGGCCCAAGAGGTGGGGCGTTTGCCTTTTATGCATTAGCCTGGGACAGACTGCGGTGTCCCATATGGTACCCCAAGCCAGGAGCAATTTCTGAGTGCATAATCAGGAGTAACCTCTGAGTGTCACCGGGTGTGGCCCAAAAAACAAAAAAACACAAATAAAAACATAAACCAGTACTATTAACCACAGTGCCTACAATTTATCTACGGAAGTGCCTATCAGAGAGTCAGACTGGGAGTTAAGAGGGAAATTGGGGACAACAGTGTAGATAAGTGCAAACTGGTGATAAGTCTCACTGTTGGGAGTTGAAGTGACTGGTGCCTGAAAACCAATCATGAATAACTTTGCATTCATCATAATTAAACAATAAGAGTAATAATAAAAGTTCATCATTTTAAAAAGCCAGAGATAAAGTGTTGCTACATACATGTATTAGTAATTCTAGTACAAAAGTATTCATGTTTTTTCTTCACTGCAAAACATTGAATTGTACTATGAAATTATACTATAACTGTGTCATTTTTACATGACAAAAAACATATGACCTTGCTGTCATGCCATAAAAACTTCCCCTACTTCAAACCCAGTGTAAATTAGGAGTTCTCACCTTGCTTAGGGTCTTCAGAGCTAGTTCTGCTGCTTTTCGTACAGACTCCTAGATAAAAGTATGACATCATACAAATTAAGTTTCATTTTTATCTGCTTCAAATGTGCATATTATAGCTTCCAGATTTACATAATTAGTGAAAATCCTAACTTTCAATAGCAGAGGGAGAAAAATGTTGCATTAGACATATTCTTTCCTTCAAAAAACATTACCATATATTTGTTAAAATTAGATCTAAGTATAAGAATCTTAAAGCAGTAACTATTAAACTTAACAGTTCAAAAATATATTATATAAGCAAGTATGTAAAGACCTATGTTAGGATTCTGAAAATCTTTTAAAAATCATTAATAATGGCCGCAGCAAATAGCAAAGCAGCAGGGCATTTGCCTTGCACGCAGTCCAACCCCGGACTGACTCCCAGTTGATTCCCTCCATCCCATATGGACCCCCAAGACCTGCCAGGAGTACCACCCCTGAGCACCTCCACAAGTGTAAAAAAAAATTTTTTTAATCATTAATAAATAGGGACTGGAGGACAAAGTCTTTGTGGCAGAGGAATCTGCTGGCAAGTATGAGGTTCCTGAGGTTCAATCCCAAGGCAACCTGAAGACATGTTCTCTATCTAAAATGAAAACATTATGTTTTAGATACAAATATTCTTTATATATGCTAGGGGGGGACTGTATGGTAGGGAGACAGCTCTGAAGGTCTAGAATACATGTTAGGCATATGCAGGTTTTAGGGGTGATCCCAATTACCACATTACCCTCCCAAACATGACAGGATCAACCCATCACTTTGGAAGCTCCTGAACCCTAACCCCACACACATAGAAACAAGCTTAAAAATTTCAAGAAGACAGGGAGTGTACTTCATTTGGGAGAGCACAAGGCATACAGCTTATAATAATAATAAGACTCTGGTACCAATATGCTTACCAAAGGACTGTCAGAGTAGCCTAGAGGCCTTACATACACATCAATATGTGGGTCATCACAACTAACAACAAAAAGTAATTAATCCTTGGGGGTCCAATTCAGTGTGACATGCTGCCTGACCACAGAGCACGAAGCTACATGTTCAGATAACTGGTACTTCCCAAAAGCACCAGGACCCAGCAGTTTCTGCCATCTGGGATCATGGACACCATTAGAACGGTCAACTTCTGGGTCCACTATAGTCAGGTGTATGCAAGCACTTCATCTAGTATTGTGACCCCCTCAGAGGCAGTACACTAAAAAGAGGAGTGAGCACAACTGCAAATCTGAGCAAATACAATCAGAATGTGTTCAATACGCCACACTTTAGGAAGCACCAGTGCACACACTGCAACTGAAAAATTATTTGATAGAAAGATGGCACAGGTGCTTGCCTTGTGTGTGGTTCACTCAGCTTTAATCCCCAGCACCCTGAGACCCACGAGGAGTGCTGTATGTGAGTGAACACAGAGCCATCAGTAAACTGCAATCAGAGTGCCCCCATCTGTAATAAGATGTGACCCCTGGCAGGCTGGGACCATATTTAAAAAACAAAAAAACAAAAAAAAAACAACTTTGTTGACCCAGACAACAATGAAAGGGAAGATAAATAATACTTTTTAGCAATTCTAATAAAACAAAAATTATAATGATTAGATACCAAAATATCTAAAAAAAATGTATAGCTTGAAAAATATCAGGACAATTAGTCATATTACTTGGGAATGACTGATCCAATATCTAAAAACTAATCAAAGTAAAGTTATTCTTTATAATCTTAAAACTTATTCCTATGGGGACGTAGAGCAATAGCACAGTGGTAAGGCGTTTGTCTTGCACGCAGCTGACCCAGGACGAACCTGGGTTCGATCCCTAGCATCCAATATTCCCCAAGAACAGGAGCAATTTCCTGGAGCGCATATCTAGGAGGTAACACATGAGTGTCGCCAGGTGTAGACCAAAAACAAAACAAAAAATTATCCTAATCAGCAGAATGGGATTTCTATTAAAAAAAAATAAATCAGGTGGATGTCACCTATTTTTTAAAGAAAAAGAAAAAAATGGGGAAACATCAACTCAGTTTAAATTTATTATCTACAAATTCACAGACTTATCAAGATAAATCTTTGAAAAGACACTGTAGTACCTTGAAATTATTTGAAAAATGACATTTTGAAATACAAATGCATATTTTAATAAGTTAGGGCTTTTCTAGAAATACATGCACATTTATTTCTGGTATACCTTTATATCATCTTGTACTCTAACAAAGAGTTCCCAAATTTCTGGAAGTTTATCAATGAGGTCATCTAGTGGTCTTCCTCTCAATAAATCATTCAAAGCTAAACAGCTGAAAATAAACAGTTTGATTTAACATATATGAATAAGAAAGCTCAAGGTTTTTTACTATGCCTCATTCATTCCAAGAATTAGGTCCCTATTTCTATTTGAAGCACTCTTTTTCTAAGACATCAACGACTTATTCTTCCTTGACTCTTCAAACTTATCAAAGGCATATGTAATTTCCAGTCATTTCATTGTCTATTTCCCCACAGCTCTGATAAATTTCTTTATAATTTTATCATTTTATAACTTAACAATGCCCACATATTTACACAACACCAATCAGTAAATACATTAAAATTGTGTAAGTGGGACGTTAGACATTGTATGACTAAAACTTAGTCATAAACAACTATGTAATTATTCATACTCACAGTGACTCAATTAAAATATTATTTTTAAATATATTCACAAAAAGGTATATATGAGAGATATGTATAAATTTACACCTAATACTGTCCTTAAATTGTAGGACCATATGAAACAATTTATATTATTTACATATGTATAAGTACATATAAATCATTTGGGACGCCTATAAATTTAAACCTTAAAACAACTTAGGAAAGGCATTCCCTTTCACTTAAGTTTAAATAGTTAACAAAAATAGTCTTAAACCCAGAAATATTTTTCAGAAAATTTTATTGGTTTTGCAACAAAGTATAAAATCTTAGACATTTGAAAGAAAAATAGTTACTCGTGTTTGACTAGCTATTTCCAAGAAAAAAAGGTACCTGGATTCTCGAACTCGCCACATATTGCTGGTAAGGTTCTTAATCAAATCTTCAAGAATTTCCTTCAAATACTTATCCACCTAACAAAAGTAAAAGGAATAAAAATTAAGCAAGGTCTATCACATTCCTCTCTTAATTAGACTGGTATGTAAATGGAGTAAATGTTATTGAGACTATCTGAGGCCAATGGCTCTTTCCCACTTTGTTTTGCTAAAAGCTGTCAGAGTTATCATTCTAAAATGTAAGTTCTGCTCTATCTCTGATCATGAGAACAAAGTCCAATCATTTGGACCTTAAAACAAAGCCCTTCCTCTGCAACCCTAAGCAAACACAAACTGCTCCAGGGATAGACCCAGTTCCCTGTATCCCCACAGCACCTTTTTATGGTACATCCTACCCTACAATAATGGTCCTCCCCCCTTTCTAGAAATCTCAAAGGTAGAGAGAGACTTTCCTTGTCTTTGGCATCCCTAGCATCTTCCATTTAATTCTATCACAGAAAGAATTGCTAAAGCATCAAGAATGAGAAATAGGTTTTAATCTTTTAAGCTTCTATTTTACTTTCATATCCAATTACAACTTAGAACAAATAAAACAACAATGGCAGGCTTAGATTTTTATACTGACTCAAAGAACATGATACTTAAAAGAGTTTTTTCAGGGCCCGGAGAGATAGCACAGCGGCGTTTTGCCTTGCAAGCAGCCGATCCGGGACCAAAGGTGGTTGGTTCGAATCCTGGTGTCCCATATGGATCCCCGTAGCCTGCCAGGGAGCTATTTCTGAGCAGACAGCCAGGAGTAACCCCTGAACACCGCCGGGTGTGACCCAAAAACCAAAAACCAAAAAAAAAAAAAAAAAAAAAAAAAAAGTTTTTCAACTTTTACTTTTTTAAGTAGGAGAGGTTTTGACTATTCTTACTCATATGTAAAAACGTAAAGAGTAAAGACTTACAATATTTTCTTTTCTATTTTCGTTTGGTGCCACAAACCAAGTGGTGCTCAGAGCTTACTCTTGGCTCAATATTCAGGAATTAGTTCTGGCATTGCTTGAGGGACAGGATACCAAGAATTGAGTCAGCCACATACAAACACTTTACTCTGCCTGTACTATCTCTCCAGCCCCACAACTGAGTTCTTTCCAGAGAATTCTCTAAACATGCCCAATGGGGATCTCATCCATACTTGCAGCGTCACCATTCACTCAGACAGAAATAAAATTTTATCTTTTTAAAAGCCTATGCCTATGCTCTACTCTTACCTGGTCAACTCAATAATATCAAATAGTCTCCTAGAGCAAAACTAAAACCCTACATCTTTCAAACTGAAGCTTCAAAAAATGCCTAAGAGGAATAACATAATCAGTATCAAACTGAAGAAAAACAAAGTGTCACATATGTCGAGAGACTGAAAGAGGCATGGTATGGATCATAGAATTGTTAAAGTGAAGCATAAAGTTATAGAAGGTTTTAAACCAATAGTCAAAATCCAATTTTGTATTTATATTTCCATATACGTGCTTGACAGCCAACAGAGGCCCATACCTCTAGCAGAGCCATGCAACAGCATGACCTGAGGGCGGGCCTTACTTGCACCTATTATGCTACTACCACTTTATCTATCTCCCAGGGCCCAATTTTACTTCATACTTTGAAAATCACTTATAATGTTAACAATTAACTGAAAAAAAGGGGCAAAGAATAATAATTCGTTTAAAAAAAATTAGTTATATCCAGTTAAGAATTAGGAAGATGGAACTGAGCAAACAATTGGAAATAGGAATCACCAGAATTTGATACTGAATTCAATTAAGAGTGGAGAGTGACAGAGAAAAAATAATAATGACACTAATTTTTCATTGGTTGAATAAATGGAAGAACACAAAGAATAGAAGGGTAAGATTTTATTATTATTTATTTATTATTAAGGTTATTATTTATTAATTATTATTATTAAGATTTATTTGAGGGGTTAAAGAGATAATGAAAAATTTAAGTGTTGAAATTGTTTATACATGAGTAGATAGATAGATAGATAGATAGATAGATAGATAGATAGATAGATAGATAGATAGATAGATAGATAGATAGGGAGAATATTATGCTGAGTGAAATGAGTCAGGTGGAGGATAGACATAGAGTGATTGCACTCATTTCTGATATAAAAAAATAAAAGATAGTATGGAAATAACACACAAGGTAACAGAGATGAGGACCAGGGAGGACTGGTCCCATGTTAGGATACTTGCCACCAAGAGAAAGGGAGTGAGTGCAGTTAAGGCAAAGAAGAAACCACTATGACAATGATAGTTGGGAAATGATCATCACTCCTGGGACAAGAACTGGGTACTGAAAGGAGGTAAAATGATATGCATGATACACCCCCCTTCAGTAACAATATTGCAAACCACAGTGCCTACAAAGAAAAAAAGTGAAGAGAAAGAAAGAAGAAAAAGGTCTGCCATAGAGGTGGTAGAGGGAGGGTGGGATGCAAGCTGGATACAATGGTGATGGGAGCACTGGGTGAAGGGACAGATGTTTGACATTGTATGAAATTCAATCGTGAATAATCAAGTTTAATTCAATTAAAAAATATTAAGATTTCAGGTTTAGGGGGGCTGGAGTAGTAGCACAGCCTTGACAATGGTTGACCCAGGATGGACTCAGGTTTGATCCCCGGTTCTGATTCTTGGCATCCCATATGATCGCCCTGAGCAGGGAGCGATTTCTAAGCACAGAGCCAGGAGTTAACCCGAGTGCTACCGGGTGTGGCTCCAAAAAACAAAACCAACAAACAAAAATCATTTTTATAAGAGAGATAGTAGAGAATGTAGGCACCTGCCTTGCACATAACCAACTCAGATTTGAGCCCCAACACCACATATGGTCGCTCAGCACTGCCAGGAGTAAAACCCTGAGCACTACCAGGTATGGCCCAGCCCCTACACTCACCACCCCAATCCCCATCCCGTTACACACACAAAGATCTAGTCTAGACATAGGACTAGTCTAAGTTATCTTGAAACAGAATCAAAGTTGAAGAAGCCAAGGAAGGAAGTGAGATGTCAGGTCATATTTAAATTATATCTGAGCCAAAAATATAAGAGGGAATAATCACAATAAAGTGGTATGTATAGTTCCCAGGAATGTAGCTCAAAAGTCAAGAATTTACCTTGCATGAATAAGGCCATAATGTTAGTTCCCAGCCATCACCCCACTTCATCAAGGCAATTCACATAACCCAAGTGTGGCAAAGCATACATCACAACCAAGCATGTATACCTTGGAATAGAACAGGCAACAAGTATGTGAAACCCATCCCACCACCCCAAACACTGTAACAATGAAGGATATAAAAAGGGAAGAGGGACCAGGAAGATTCTCAAGAAACACATTTAAAAACATAAAAGCCAAAACTACGACAAGTCAAGCAGATTACTCAAAGAACTGAAGATGTGTCTGGGCTATGTACCAGGTCCAGGAACTTCATCCCTAAGTTCATTTCTTCACCCCAAGACCACCACACAAACTTTGAAGCCCTGGTGTAATCTCTCTGGCCCTAGATTGTTTACATTTTTGAGGGGTTCAATATATTTTGCCGATGAACATCTTTAATACCTTGATAAAAACAACAAGGAGCAAACTACATTTGTTTAAAAAAATACTAGAAGAATGTGTACTGGGATATAACATCCACGTACAAATTTCAGACAAGGAGTTCCCAGATACTTGCCATTGATTTGTCGGTGACCAGTGCATTCCAAATACTCGACATAGCCTGTCGAACGCTAAGGGTTAGGATCAAACTGATACCGAAAAAGACGAGGAACTAGCTGAGGCAAGAAAGGGAGCCAGGCTGTTCTCCAGCTCTAGCACAAATTACATTAAAGCAAAAGCAGCACCCTAAAAAAAAAAAGTAAGAGTTGACTTCAATACATGTCATAATAAAATATTAATATTCTAAACATCTGCTAATGAAACTCTCCCTCCCAAATTTGTCCCTGAACAGAGAAAATCAAGCCTAATTTGTGGAGTGTCCCCACTTTTAGCCATCAGTAACGGCTATGTAGTAGTCTGGGTGCACTACTGGTTTACAAACTACTGGTTTACACACCATTACAGGTAATACTCACAATAGTTACTGCCACTGGAAGAGGTTTGGTTTTTAGAGGAAGTAAATATATAAACTGCCCCCGTGACAACAACTTACCTTCCTAGAGTGTTCCACATTGCATGGTGGTTGGCCAAATTCATAAATTTATATACCAGAATCTGGCTGACTAAGATCACCTTGCCAAAGAACAAAGCTCCTTGTAAGTGGAGGAGGCCCTGGCTTAGAAACAAACAAAAATAAATATGAAATAACATGTTTCCTTTTTTTAATAGTCAAATACAATTATGTACCAATATTATTAGTAAAAAACAGTTTAAAATTATTTTTCATTAAATTTCTGGTGTTGAGTTGTTAACATACCATAGACTGAGAAGAAACATTAATCACAAAACTCAGTTTATCGGCAAGATCTAATGAATGACCTGAACTCACTCATGGCAATTCGAGAGACATGAAGTCTTCATTCCATTTGGAGGCAGCACAAAAAAATTTGTAATTATGTTATGAATCAAATCTCTCCATAATCATTACGAGTCATGTGAAGGTAAGATTCTGCTTCCTAACTACTTTCTAAGCGAGGGCACTTCGATCCTTTTCATTTTTATGACACCTGTTAACTTTCCCAGTATTTACTCATACACCTTATCATTCACAGGTAAGATTGCCTTGTAACCTGCCTGCCTTGTAGGTGGCTAACCTGATTTAAACCCCAGCATTACAGAGCCCCCCCCCCCATTTCTGCCAGGAGTGAGCCCTGAGCTAGGAGTAAGCTCTGAGTACAAGCTGAATGTGGACCCTCCCCCATCGTACCCCCCAATTTTCTTTCGTTTAAGAGGTATTGTTTTTAAAACTCAAGAATTTTACAAGATGTGCCAGGAATGAGAAAATTTCTCTCCATAATGGAATGTGACAAAAGACAGCACAGCCCACTGGCTTTCTAACATGAAGAATAGTGGGGAAGCAGGGTTTTATATGATTGCCACACATAACAAGGCTCGGCAACACTGGTTGTGTTTGCTTGTGATTATTTAGAAGAAAAGTAATTAGTTATGCCCTCAGTAGGATAATATAGAAAAAGGCAGTAGTTCTCTGGGGAATTAATTTGAAATGTTACCACTGGTACACTCTAAATATAAACAATCATGTCACGTTGTCTCTCTGGCCAGAAAACTAGGTGCAGTGGATGCCAAATAGCAGTGTGTTGCTATTACATCTCAGAACACACTGACTGAAAGCTGTCCTCAAGAGCTGGGTAGACTTTAAAGGGGATAAAACATCTATCCTGGCACATGGGCCTACCAGGATCAATCTCCATCACTGGTAGGATCCCTGAGCACAGAACCAAGAATAAACTCTGTGACGAATTGCAGGGGTTCCAAACCAAAACAAAACAAACAAAAAATGCCTTTTTTCCAACATCACATCAACCCCAGAGAGCAGCCAGCCACCACAGTTAGTCATGATGTGTAAGATCTAATTAGAGGGATATAGTAAGTTATAAGATCTAATGAAGAACTCTGCCCTTTCAAGAAGGTCGGACTGGGTAAGATCCTTCCCCAACCCAGCTCCCAGAACCCTTGAGAAATCATTTTTAGCTTCAGTCTTAGAAGCACTTGAGCTCCTTCATGGGCCATGAGCCTATTCTGCTTCCTGGCTGACCCCAGGATACTTAAATTTCCCGGCATATAAATCTCCCTCTTACATAAATCTATTTTTTCCTAGATAATACAACTTAGGACACTAGGCTTTCTTCTCCTACCATACACACATAATTTCCTAGGGAGGGTGAAAGTAAAATTTCCTCTATCATCAGATTAAAGATGTCCACAAGGACTAATGTCTAATACTTACCCATCTGGCGTTTTGCCAAGGCCTCCCCCTTGAAATACCACTGTTTCTCCAGAGAACTTTCATGCTTTGCTCTGAATCAAAACAAGAAGAATTTAAAATAGCTTCAAAGTTTCACTCCAGCACTCAACTGATTCAAAAATTCGCCTGTAAACTACTAAAACCAAATTCCCTATTAAAATACAAAATTTAATGAAAGTAAACTAATCATCACAGGCTGGGAGTTTTAGAAAATGTATTGAAATAAACATAGTAACAGAGGTAAATATGCCATATAAAGTCAGACTAAAAAAAAGAATGCTAAACTAAAAACTACTACCTTCAGGCAAGCAACATAAAATAATAAGCAAATACAGGAATGATGTCTTTTTTTCCCCTTCACAGATTAGAATGAAAACATGTAAGCTTCTTCCCCAGATTTTAAACTTAATTTTTATGTTATTCAGCTTTCAAAGCCAGGACAAACTAAATAGTTTCTTATAAGTAGCTTATTTTAGGGCCGAGGCAGTGGCACAGCTTTGCGAGTGCTAGCCTAGGACAGACCACGGTTCGATTCCCCGGCACCTCATATGGTCCCCCAAGTCAGGGGCAATTTCTGAGCATATAGCCAGGAGTAACCTTTGCATGTCATCAGGTGTGCCCCAAAAGCCAAAAACCAAAAAAAAGTACCTTATTTTAGTTTTGAATAGTAAGCACTAAATAATTAACCGTTCCCATCATAACAATCTTTAAATCTGTAAATTAGAAAAAAATACCTAAAAAGGAAACACAAAAAAGGGGAAAAAATACTTAATAAACAGGAAAAAAAAAAAAAGGAAGTGATGCTTTCCTTCTATTGTCCGTGCTCAATATGTTATAAAACCCCAAGTATTCAAATCAAGTTTACCATACCTTTTGCCAGTCATGAGGGTTTCTACAAGTGTAGAAACTAATTCCTGTTGATCTTGCTCATTTCCTAGTTCATAAACCAATCCAAGGCCTTTTGAGGCAACATCTTGGCTAAGTTCTATGCAACGACAGACAAAAAAAAGTTGTTTTTGAAAAATTTTTATATTTTGTGGTTTTTTGGGTCACACCCAACAGTGCTCAGGTGTTATTCCTAGCTCCAGGCTCAGAAATTGCTCCTGGCAGGCACAGGGGACCATATGGGGCGCCGGGATTCGAACTGATGACCTCCTTCATGAAAGGCAAACGCCTCACCTCCATGCTATCTCTCCGGCCCCAAAAAAATTTTAAGAAAAATCTGTGGCCATCAAGCAAAAATGTTTTTAAATTAATGTAGCATTAATCTAGAAAAAGAACAAGGTAAAGATACAAAATACAAGATCAATCTGCTATTTTGTTAAAAAGTTTATTCTCAGTGGACATAGCAGCATGAATTATAATGAGTAACAACTCTAGTCACAGAAGACCCAACCCTACAGGGCCTTAGAACATACAGAGGAAATAATTACATGCAAGTTTTGAATACACAATAAGGGGACCAGAGCAACAGCACATTGGCAGGGCAGCTTGCCTTGCACATGGCCAAACCCTGGATGAGCCCTTGGTTAGATTCCCAGCATCCAGTATGGTCCCACAATCCTTGCCAGGTAAACTTCTGAGTGCAAAGCTAGGGAGTAAGCCCTGAGTGCTGCTGGGTGTGACCCAAACCCTCACCAGCAAAATAAAAACAATATATATATATACACAAATATAATATATACACACACACATACACACACAACAATACGAAGATCACATATTCAAATAAACTTATAAAATATATCTACTATTTAAGGTCAAACAGTAATTAGATTTACTATTTAAAAACATCAAGTTACAAGACAAAACTCAAGAAAGAAAGTTATTCTCTAGTAATATATTTATGTTATAAAGGTTCTCAGGTCCATTTTTAATGAAAAAATTGAATAATTGGTTCAATAAATAAACCATTTATTATATTAATAAATATTATAAATTAATACAATTCAATTCAATTATAATAATTGTGGAATAAGAAATAAATTTATTGACAAATTAATAAAATGTATTGATATTAAATATTATTCACAAATTATAATAGATTAATAATAAAATAGTTTAATAAGTGATGAACATTACTAAATCAAATAAATGGTTTCAATAGATAAAGAATTTGGGCTTAAACACAGTAAAGGGGGGTATGATGCTTGTCTTACATTTAGCTGACTCAGATCAAAGGTTCAATCCTATAGGGTCCCCCCCAATCCTTGCAAGAAATGATCCCTAAGCACAGAGCTAGAGAGTAAGTCCTGAAGCACTGTAAGGAGACCCCCAGCCTCACCCGCAAAAAAAAAAAAAAAAAAAAAAAATTAGACCCTTCTCTACCCTTCTCTTTAATTTGTTAATTCATGTTTTTCACATTTTAAAAATACAAGTTTGGTGAAGCTTAGGAAACAATACTTTTCCGAATAACCTACCATCAATTTCTGACAAAACTGAAACAAATGCAGTCTGAATTTCTTTGAGATGAGACTGAAAGAAGAAAAAAAGCATCAGAAAACTGAAACTCAAATTCAATAATGGAAAGACCTATTGCTTTCAGGATAACAAGACTTATATTATAACCCAGGGGCAGTCACAAACCTCTCTATCCCTCACAACTTGAAAGTGGCTAAATTACCTGACAGTTATATATATCACTTACAGTTTAAGTCTAATGCAAGCAATTTAAGCTTCCCCCATTCTAAACATTTTTTTCTGATATTATACTTTAAAGTTTAGACTCATGATCCAGTGAACACATACAGGCGACATTTTCCCATCCTTTTGCATACAGTTTATTTCAAAGTGTTATTAGTGAATAGCTCTCAGCTCTTTGTATTGGCCCCTTTCACCTTCATATTTTTTTCTTCCTAGAACATTTTAATTGTAAAATACCTGTTTAACAACTCCCCGGGAATCTACAGTGACTTACCTTTACTTCTTTATGGGAGGCTTAGCTTCCTTACAAGGGAGAGGAGCCAGTATGAAGAGCTGCTTGTCTCACATGTGGGTTGGGGCCTAGGAATAATGTTTATTTAAAATTACATCCAAAACCCAGGGAACCACATCATTCACTTTGACTCCTAGAGAAAGCAAATGGAAAAATGAACATAATTTAAGACACTGAATAGTTTCCAAAAATAAAACTTCTGGGAGAGGCAAAAGCTATAATGGCCCAAAAGAAACAGTTCTGCAAACATGCCTATGGCATCAACAGTAAGAATGCATAAGAAATGAAGTGAACATGGGAGCATTCCAGAAGAGGTCTCACTGAGAAAATAAAGGTATTATTAAGAAAGAAAAAAAGAAAGGGGAGGGAGGGAGGGAGGGGGGGGGGGGAGGGAGGGAGGAAGGAAGGAAGGAAGGAAGGAAGGAAGGAAGGAAGGAAGGAAGGAAGGAAGGAAGGAAGGACGGAGGAAGGAAGGAAGGAAGGAAGGAAGGAAGGAAGGAAGGAAGGAAGGAAGGAAGGAAGCTGAAGGAAGCTGAAGAAAGCTGAAGAAAGCTGAAGAAAGCTGAAGGAAGCTGAAGAAAGCTGAAGAAAATAATAGTAAATGTTTAAAAGGCACTTGGATTCAGAAAGAAGAGAACTATAGACAAACCAGTACAGCACTAAAGGAGCTTCCCTGGGTGAGGATAAAGGAAGTGGGGTCTGAAAGAAAATAAACACATGGCAAGCTGATATCAGACATACAGCACTAACCTAAGAGAGGAGAGGGTAATAAATACAACAATTTCCAGAAATTCAGCTTTAATCCAAGCTATTTAATGAATTAGAAACAGACTCAGGTCTTTTGACCCCATGACACAGTGAGTTGCCGCTCCTGGTGCAACCTAGACACAGTCACAACTGAGGTACAAACCACCCAGCAGGGTAGCCATGTCCACTCCACCTGGCAAGTTCACTGTCTGAGATGGCACAGGCCTACTTAGGGCTTAGCCAACTGGTTCGAGGCTGGGGTACTGAGCACATCAGGCCACAGACCACAGCAGCCAGCCCCAAGTTGACTGTGGCAAATGCAAAAGTATTCCTGTAGCTACAACGATCAGCTGGCCAAGCAGCTGCTATTGCATATGTTTAATTACAATCTTTTTTTTTTCCTTCAGTTTTTTGGGCCACAACCAGCTGTGCTCAGGAGACTCTAAAGTGGTGTTGGGGATCAACCTCAGGTTGGCCACATATGCAAGGAGAGCACCCTATCAGATGGACTCTCTCTCCAGTGTGTCTAAACAATCTTGTCACCGTCCAAGTCATCTGGACACAACCTCAGCTGCCAGACACCAGCAATTATGAGCCCTAGGCCAGAACTAAGACTACCACAATGCTTTTAAGCACAGGGTGACCACAAATACATTGTTATCATTCAGGTGCACATTAGAGCCGCAGGCACCATAAGATTAATCTTGCAAATGTTTAAGAAATCCTAACAAGACATCCACGATTTTGAGATATAAAATGTGAATAATGTAAATAAAATAAATGTAAAAACTATAAATAAATGAATGACTTGAAGCTCCACCCCCCCACCCCAACAAATAGTGAAGCATCAAGAATAAATGGGAAGAAATAAGTCAAAAAAAAAAAAAAAAAGGAATTCAATGCATCAAAGGATAGGGACAGAAGCCTAAAAAAGTCCTCAACTATTACCAGAATTTTCTAAGAAATTTCATAAAGATGACTTCAAAGAAACAATTGTGTGTGTGTGTGTGTGTGTGTGTGTGTGTGTGTGTGTGTGTGTGTGTCTAAGAACTCATTCAAATAGAAATGAAGGTACTAAAAAATACAGTAAAAAGAACTTAGCACAAGAATACTAGAAGCCAAAAATCAAATCAGTGACTTCTTGGGGGTAAGCTATCATTAATAAATAAGAGGTAGGGGGTGGGCAGAGAGATAGCATGAAGGTAGGGTGTTTGCCTTGCATGCAGAAGGACAGTGTTTCGAATCCCAGTATCCCATATGGTCCCCCAAGCCTGCCTGGAGTGATTTCTGAGCGGAGAGCCAGGAGTAACCCCTGAGCACTGTCAGGTGTGACCCATAAACCAATAATAATAATAATAATAATAATAATAATAATAATAATAATAATTATAATTAAGAGGTAATAGAAAATATTTTTAAGCCTGTCAAATTGAACAGTGGGGGGTTATATACCAACTTTTGTGATACTAATGTTAATAAATTCTGATAAATAATAATAATAATAATAATAATTAATAAGAGGTAATAGAAAATATTTTAAGCCAGTCAAATTGAACAGTGGGGGGTTATATACCAACTTTTGTGATACTAATGTTAATAAATTCTGATAAACCACTGCCAGCCAGAAAAGATTTTTTTTAAATAAAAAGGTTAAGTGCTATATCTCACAACATCCAAAGGACAAACCTCCATATCGAAAGAACTTCAGAGAACAAGAGAGAAGGAAGAAGAATGGCTGGTAAGAGAAGTAACAACAAAATGTTCCCAATGTTAGGAGGGAGACTTGATCCAGGAGGCTCAAAGAGTGCCAAACAAAATAAAACTAAACAGAACAACACAAGGACACACTACTCTCAAAATGACAACAACCAAAGAGAGAAAGAAATAGGCTTCTTCAAGCCTATCTAAATTTCAAGAGGAATAATATTAGATTTAGCAAATGAGTTCTTAAAGCAAGAAGAAAAATAGAACATATACTCAACATATAGAATGAAATGGACCTCCAGGGAGCTGGGCTATATAGAGGGTAGGGCATTAGCCTTGCATGCAAGCCTATCTGAGTTCAAGCCCCAGCATTCCATATGGTCTCCTGAGTCTGCCAGGAGTAATTTCTGAGCAGAACCAGGAGTAATCCCTGAGCACCACCAGGTGTGACCCAAATACCACCTCCCAAAAGAGAGAGAGAAAAAAGGACCTCCAGTAAGATTCCTCTGCCTTGCAAGGTCATCACTCAGATTTGAAGGAGTGTTTAAAAACAGGCTTAAATAAATAATAGCTGAAGGTCTTTACTGTAACTAAAACAACTCTGCAAGGAAACCTGAAAAGAATCCAATAAAAATAGCAAACAGAAAAAGACTAATAGAAATCTTCACAAAAAATGACAAACTTCTGTTAATTTTTTTCATATGAATAATTTCTCTAAATGTTAATAAGTTATGCCTATCAAAAATTTCTCTGAATGGAAAGGGGCTGAATTAACCTATCAAAAGCACAAAATGGCAAGCTGGAGTGATAATACAGCATATACGGTACTTGTTCTGCTTGTGGCCAACCCAATTTCAATCCCCTGCATTCCATGACCTGCCAGGAATGACCACTGAGCATAGAGCCAGAGTAATCCCAGAAAACAACAGTTTTTAAAAAAACATAAAATTGCTGAATGAGTTAGGAACAAAATCCAACCTTCTGCTATTTGAAACACACACATATAAAATCCAACCCTCTGCTATTTGAAACACACACACACACACACACACACACACACACACACACACATATACTTGAATCTAATGATAAGCAAAGGCTTAGAATAAACAAGATTGGAAAACAAAATACAGGCAAGTGGTTGAACACAAAAAGCATGGGATATCATCATCAGTGTTTAAGATCAAATTATGTTCAAACTAAAAAACAAAGAAATAGGGGCAGTGGTGTGTTGTGTTAAATAATTAACAATGGGGCTGGAGATGAAGGATACCATCCAGCCCACATGGCTCTGCAACCTCCATGCAGCCGGCGAGTTCCAGGCCCAGGTGAAATCACTCACACGCAGCCATCAGGAAGAATCATCTTTATTCATGCCCTTGCCACCACAGGTGTGTGGCCTATGTTAACCTTTCAAGCATTCAGCAATATTTTGCTAGCCCTGCATCTTATCTCCTGTTAGCCATCTTCCCTTTGGGCTCCATGCGGCCCAAAGATTCAAAAGCCAGGAAGCCAAGCCGGGCCAAGAGAGAAACGGCAAAAGGGCAAAAGGGGCCGAATCCCTTTCGTCCCAGGCTTATCTAACTTTTTCCCGACCCCTCCCAGAAATGGGAGGTCTTGCAGGTAGTTACACCTATTATCCGGTTCCCAAAACTCCTCCCAGATATGGGCGGGTCTTGGGGTACACCCTGTTCGGGCGCCATCTGCAAGATATCTTCGCCGTTATCTTGGCTGGGTATTTGTGAATCCAAGAACAGTCCCCAGAATGAGAAATTACTTCCCATCCCCTTGTCCCCTTTCAGGGGAAGGCCTTGGTAATATTTATCCGCAGCAAGTAATAATCCACACAGACAAGAACGATAGGGTTTAAAAGATCGGGCAAGGAGAGCCAGAGAATCCTCCTGCAGCCAGCAGCTTTTCACAGAAGGACCCCTCACTCCTGTCCCTCAAGCTATTTATTGCCAACTCCACAGCGCCCCACCTGGAAGGGTTAGGTGGGGCAAAAGTCACAGAACAATCCTAAGGAAACACTTTTAAATACAATTCCAAGAATCATCTTATGGAAACTTTTTCATATGCTACAGTGGTGCAAGTGGTAAGGTGTCTACCTTGCACACACTAAACTAGGACGAACCGCAGTTTGATTCCCCCAGCGTCCCATATGGTCCCCCAAGCCAGGATCGATTTCTGAGTGCAGAGCCAAGAGAAACTAACCCTGAGCATCACCAGGTGTGGCCCCAAGCCCCTTCCCCCAAAAAACAAAGAAATAGAGAATGACATAATATACTGGTTATGGGTTCACCAATCAAGAGGACCTAACTCTTAATATGTGCCAAATTAATGGGGTAGCAAAGTTTTAAAAATAAATAACTGCTAAATAGACCTGAGAAAACATATCAACAGAAAAAAGTAGCAGAAGGCTTTAATATCCCATTCTGATCACTGTATAGATCAACCAGATAGAACATCAATAGAAAATAAGTTACCTGAGTGAGAAATTGGAATAATTGGAACAAACAAACATACAGAATAATCTACTACAAAAAGCTTACTTAGTAAGTATTCTTCTCTTCCAGGACACATGAAACAATCTCCAGGATAAACCATGCTGGGTACAATTCAATATAGTTACAAAAATAGAAACCATAAAGTGTCTTTTCAGACCATAATACCGTTAAGGTAGAATATAGCCCATAAAAAGAAGTTTGGAAAAATTCCAACATTTGGAAACTTGGCAATGTACAATTAGAGAACTAATGAGTCAAAGAGAAAAATCAAAGAAAAAGATTCCTCAAAACAAACAAGAAGGAACAGAAAGAGAGATACAGGCGAGTTCAGGTACTTGCCTTGCCAAGTTCATGGCTGACCCTGGTTCAAATCTACAGGACCACATGGTCCCCAAAGCACCAAATTGAGAAATACAAAAGATTAGGAAGTACTACAAAAACACTTAACTCTATGACACTAAGCTGGAGAGCTTGAAAAAAAAAAAAAATGGAACCAGTCTTAGAGCATACAAACTCCCAATATTGAATTGGGAGGAAGTAGAAAACCTTAAACAGACGAAGGCAAAAGAGCTGAAACATAGCAATTAAAAATATCCCCAAAGAAAAGTTCAAATGGGTTCCCTAATGACTTCTACCAACCCTTCATTGATACTAACTACACTCAAGCTCTTCCAAAATATTAAAGAAGCAAGATTCCTTTCTAACACCTCTATGAAGTCAATATAATAGCAAAGTAAGCAGAGATATTAGGGAGAAATGTTGTATTATACATCAATATTCCTGATGAATATAGAGATCATTAACAAAATTTTAGCAAACCAAATCCCACAAGGATTGTACACCATGATCAATTAGGGTTTATTCCAGTAATAAGACCCCAAATATGCAGATCAATCAACAAAATATAGGATGTCAACAAAAGATGTTGAAAGCCATTTAATATCAATAGGTGGATAGAGTTTTTTGGCAAGATTCAATATTTATTCATGATAAAAACTCACGAATGATTAACAAAAAATTGGAATAGAGGGGCTGGAGTAATAGCACATGGTAAGACATTTGCCTTGCACACAGCCGACCCAGGACAGGCCTGGGTTCGACCCCAAGCATCCAATATGGCCCCCTGAGCCTGCCAGGAGCAATTTTTGAGCGCAGAGACAGGAATAACCCCTGAGCGTTGCCGGATGTGGCCCTAAAACAAGCAAACAAAAAATAAGGATACAGGCCAGAGAGATCTCTCAATGAGCTGGATGAAAACTCTTGAATTTACCCCAAATCTGACCTTCATCTTTTCCGTTCCACAAAACCACTGACAAAAGCACTGTTACAATCCTTCAAGTATGCTGCTTCAAATAATTCAACCAGTTCTCAACTTCATTTGTCAACAATATTATAATTCAACTGAGTCCCCACCCCTTTCATAGATTTTCTTCACTGAAAATACTCTCCTACTTCCTGCTGCTTTTTTTTTTTTTTGTGGTTTCCTGGTTTCTCCTCTTAATCCACCAAAAATGTAGGTTCCAGGTAACGTGAGTTCAGTCTCTTCTACTCCTCTGGTCGTTACACATAATATACATGACTTAAGATTATCTTTACATGATAGATACATCTAAGTATCTTCCAATTTGGAATTCCTCAAAATTCCCATTTTCAGTTTTCTAACTAATTTCAAGATATGTCAAAGAGGAGAATGGTCTTAGTATACTTAAATGGGAATTGGACATTCCAACACAGAGTGTAGTGTGGAGAAAGAGAAGCCAGAGAAGCTGTGTTTTTCCTGCAGTTACCTACAACTTAGTAAACAATCTTCCAAGAAAATACTGAGATATACTAACATCCTAAGTGAAAAATGCAATCCAGCAACTAGACCAGAAACATAAAGTCAAGAGGTTAAGAGGAAGAAAGGAGAGAGCAGGCTCAAAGAGCTAAAAAAAAAAACATGCAGAAAGTCAAGTTTGATCTGCAGTACTACAGATCAACGCCATTGGTCCCCCAAAACAATTAAAGAGTCTCCCCGAAGTACCACAACAGGAAAGGGAATGTGGCTCAATAGTAAAATGCTTTGATACTCAGAACCATTAAAAAATATTTTGTTGGGGCCGGGAAGGTGGCGCTAGAGATAAGGTGTCTGCCTTGTAAGCGCTACCAAGGAACGGACCACGGTTCGATCCCCCGGCGTCCCATAGGGTCCCCCCCAAGCCAGGGGCGATTTCTGAGCACATAGCCAGGAGTAACCCCTGAGCGTCAAACGGGTGTGGCCCAAAAACCAAAAAAAAAAAAAAAAAAAAATTTGTTAACAATGGAATGAGTACCATGACAATAGTACCTTTTAATTTCCTTGAGTAAAACGAGTTATAAAACAGTAATTTTTCTCTTTTGATTCAAAATTATGTACCAAATATTGAAACATTTCAATCCAAATTAAAAGTCAAGCTAAAGATATATATATGAAATAATGAATCTATAAAACTGCCAGAAACCAAACTCTCCCTCAACTATGAAGTCATAAAAGCACCTTTAGTCCAGAGGTACCTATTACTAGAAAATACTGCCATTTCACTATAAAATCCACAATAAAAGTAAATGTTTGCAGGGGCTGGAATGAGAGCATGGAGGTAAGGTATTTGCCTTGCATGCAGAAAGACAAGTGGTTCGAATCCTGGCATCCCATATGGTCCCCAAGCCTGCCAGGAGTGATTTCTGAGCATAGAGCTAGGAGTAATCCCTGAGCGTTGCCGGGTGTGACACACACACACACACACACACACACACACACACACACACACCAAAAAAAAAGATGATATGTTTGCAAACTGCTATGTTCGGACTTCTGGGATTGGCTAAATATGACATTCTCATGAAAACAAACGTTGGCAAGACAATCATTGCTAACACTCTTGCATGCTTGCCAGAGGTTCTTGTTCATTTCGTATTCATTCACAGTTGATTAACTATTTTTCTTGACTGAACTGAGAAAGTTTGAGTAAGACAATTGAGTAAGACAGAGATGTAAATATTTGGGAAAACAAAGTTTGTTCTGATGAAATGTATGCATTGTTCTAGTTTGCTCAAATGTAACAGAGAACAACAGTAAGGGCCCGTGAATATGACAGGTCAATTAGGTGAACTGTGAATACCAGCAGGAGGAGTATATTCTTCTTCTGTCACGAGCCAGGCATCTCGGGCAGCCACAGAACTAGTTCCTATTGCAGAACTGGTAATAGCTTCACCAATGGTGAACTGAAGTTCTATCTGTTTGGCCTGCAATGAAGGAAAGAAAAACCATGAAATAGAACATTTCGAGGGGGAAAGATCCTTATCTAGTAGAAATTATTAGTATTAGTATATTAAAATCTGCTTAAGATTTTTTTTCTCAACATGGCTTAGGTTCCTTCTTTTGTTTGGACTACTTTTAGATCACTGAGTGGTTCAAAAATAGAACCCAGGGTGACAAAAAACATAGGATAGGTGTAAATGGCTGGATTCAGTTAGTTGTCCAGCACATGATCTCAAATATTGCCAGTTCAACTCTGAAAGCTTCCAAACATTGCCAGGTTGGCCCTCAAGGTCCCTAAGCACCACTTAGTTCCAAGCATTAAAACTTATAGTCCAATTAAAAAATAGTAAGGTAGAGTGAAATAAGAATTAAGAATGGAGGAATGCCGAACAAACTTCCCACTGTCCAAAATCTCTCACTATCAATAAAAATAAAATCACTAAAGAATGCATTTTTTTAAATCTTTGGGTACATGATTCCATTTATACTTGAGAATAAGAACATAGATTTTAATGCCACAGGTTTCAGTGTAATTTTTAGTAGTTTCTTAGTCAGCTACAAACATGTATTTAAACTCTGAGACTCAACTTGTACATATGTAATATGTACATAATTCCTATTAGGCTGTAAGAGAGCTAAATGAGGCTAATTGTATAGAGAGCTCCAAGTAATGACATAATGTGTAGCAACTGCATAAAAATATCCATTATATTATTTACAACCTTAAATCAAATACATCTACAAACTATTCTCAGGTGGTTAAGAGAAAAATTAAAAATTAAAAATGTTAAAATTTGGTATATCTGGGGCCGGAGATATAGCATGGAGATAAGGCGTTTGCCACTCATGCAGAAGGTCAGTAGTTCGAATCCGGGTGTCCCATATGGTCTCCTGAGCCTGCCAGGAGCGATTTCTGAGCGTAGAGCCAGGAGTAACCCCTGAGCACTACCGGGTATGACCCAAAAACCAAAAAAAAAAATGAAAAAATAAAAAAATAATTGGTATATCTGAAGAAGTTCTTTACACTATTCTTTCAAAAGCACAATAAGTCTGAAATTATTTCAATAATCAAACATGAGGGCAGATATAGTATGTGGGTAAGGTGCCTTGCACACAGCAGACCTCAGTTTGATTTTAAACATCCATGTTGTACCCTGAGCCCTGCCAAGAATAATTCCTGAGCACAGAGCAATTATTAAGCCCTGTGTAAAGCAGGGTATGGGCAAAAAAGACCTAAACTAAACTAAAAACAAAAACAAAAATCAAATATGAAAAGATCCTACACACTATATACTCATTATTTTACTTCAGAAATGCTGATATTCCACAAATATAAATGACTGGCTCAAAATGCTTACACTTTTCTCTAATTACTGTGAATGGAGGGAATGAAAAAAGACTGAGGGATATGGGAAGTGATCTTTCAGAATCCAACAAGGCATAAGATAATAGCTCATGGAAGTTACAGCTCACCTCATGAAGCTCACCACAAGCAGGGATGAGTTTAGTTAGAGAAATAACTACGTTTTGAACTATCCTAATAATGAGAATGTACGAGGGAAATAGAAAGCCTGTCTAGAGTACAGGCGGGGGTTGGGTGGGGAGGAGGGAGAATTAGGACATTGGTGATGGGAATGGTGCACTGGTGATGAGTGGTATTCTTTACATGACTGAAACCCAAACACAATTATGTATGTAATAAAGTTGTTTAAATAAAAAAAATTAAAAAAAAAAAAAAAAAAAAAAAAGCTCAGCCATTCCTAAATTCAATCAGTTCAATACTCTGGTCTTGATGGCACTTCACTTTCAGCACTTGTTTCTCATACCAGAGAGAGGGATTAAAAAATTCTGTCCTGGGGCCGGCGGTGGCGCTGGAGGTAAGGTGCCTGCCTTGCCTGCGCTAGCCTAGGACGGACCATGGTTCGATCCCCCGGCGTCCCATATGGTCCCCCAAGAAGCCAGGAGCAACTTCTGAGCACATAGCCAGGAGTAACCCCTGAGCGTCACAGGGTGTGGCCCAAAAACCAAAAAAAAAAAAAAAAAAAAAATTCTGTCCTACAGACTCCTAGTCAAAAGCTTCTCTTCCCAATTCTCAGGGAAGAAAAGGTATGCTCAAGACAGAACCTTCTTTTCATACAGATCAAAAAAAAACAAGCAATAAGCTTCTACTCTCCTTATGAAAGACAGTCACTAGAATTGGCTTCATATATTTCAAGTTGCCAAATTCAGGATTCTCTGAATCCTGCTTTTTTTTCTTTATCTTTAATTTCTTTGTTGTATTTCTTGCTTTTCATATATTTCTGTACTTCCAAACTCTTAAAACAGCACATAGGACAGACCTCGGTTCGATCCCCAAGCCAGTGTGATTTTTGAGCACATAGCCAGGAGTAACCCCTGAGCGTCACCGGGTGTGGTCCAAAAAAAAAAAAAAAAAAAAACCTGAAATCATGGAATATTCTGTGGGCCTAGTGCAGTGGCCACCGGTTGAGAAATGCTGATGCCGGAGATAATTAGGCAATGCTATATCAACAACAATAAACCCAGCAAGTTATTTTGTAACAATCAAGAGTACAATATAAATACCTCCACAGAATCCATCAGACCTTGCAAGAGAAGCTTCTGGTGAGGGAAATTTCCATCTCCAACTGGAAAATACCCTAGTGTTTGGATTGCCCTTTCTTTCATCTGAAAGAACAATTTCATGAGAAACAAGATATTTAGCAGCTTCATCCCAAACCCATGTTTCAAAAAAAAAAAAAAAGTAGGAGGGGCAGTCTATCTAAGTCATGGACCAACCACAATTTTATAAAAGCTATTTCTACAGAACACTGAAAAGAGAAAGATACAGAATTAACTCATTATGGGCTACAGTTGCAAAAAAGTAAGTTTTTAACTAGGTTTACTGCCCTTCAAATTATCATCAGTTATGAGTCCACAGCTTCGTTTCAAGTCACAGCTTGACCATTTTAGTAGCCTTTTGCAAGTGTGTGGTCTAAAGTAATTACTTCATCTATTAATTCCTCTGCCTGGAAATCAGAGATAACAACAGTACCTAACAAGACTTTCTAGAGTATTCAACAAATTAATCTATGTGAAATACCTTGAATTGGCTTAGCATAACATGAATGCCTCAGCAACAGCTTGCTAAAATAAGCTAATAATCTTTTCTTTTTCTATTTTTGTTTTAGTAGTCACTGCCAATGGTTTTCAGGGCTTTCTTCTGGCTCTGCGTTTCGGGATCACTTCTATGGTGCTAGGGACCAAATCCAAGTGCCTTACTTGTTATATTCTCATTCTCTCTTTTTCTTTTTCTCTTTCTTCCTTTCTCTCTGCCCCCCCCCCAATTCCACATTGTAGTTTAATTAAGAATTAAATTACATGCCTACTATACTTGAGGTAGGCAAAATTTCATTAACTCATCTTTACATCACCACTGACGTGATGCTTTGATCATACACATACACACACACACACACACACACACACACACACACACACAATTTCATTAACTCATCTTTATATCGCCACTGAGGTGATACTTTGATCATACACACACACACACACACACACACACACACACACACACACACACACACACTTTTAAAGTCTGTAAGAATTATGTTCAAAAATGAAAATGTGGCCAGAGTGATAACACAGTGGTAGGGCATTTGCCTTGTACACGGACAACTGGAGACAAACTCAGGTTCAATCTCCAGTATCCCATGCAGTCCCCTGAGACTCCCAGGAACCATTTCTAAGTCTTAACTGGATCAAATAATACAAAAACAACAGCTGTAGACAATTCATCTATAACTCAAAACTGAAACAGTCAACTAGATTTTCTTCCTTACTATGTCATTATTTTCACAATAAATTCTCTCTACAGCTACAATGTCAGCTATCCTGATTATGACTATGGCTTTCCTATTTTATGTATCGATAAGCAGATTTTTAGGATGAAGAAAAATAGACAGACTTGCCTTATTTGTTTCTTTACTGGAAGGTATTCTATTTAGTAAGCTTTCCACAAGATGCAATTTGGTAAATCCAGATCCCTCATTTGGGATGGGAAGTGGACCGTTTCTACCAATTTCACCCAGAGCAGTACAGGCAGCAATCGCCAAGAGAGGTGACGTACTGTCCAAAAATGAGCCTGCAAGCACATTTAAACAAAAGAGAATAATGTCCTATTGCCTTTGTGATCCAAACAACCATCAATATATGTTTTGTTTTGTTTGTTTTTGTTTTAGGAACATACTCGGCAGGGCAGAGGGATCACTCCCAGCTTACTGATCAAATGTATGCTCAGGAAGCATACCGTACTGCAAGAACTCAAACCCATGTCTCCTGCATACAAAGCTTTTAGACAGCATCAAAATTAAAGCCTACAATATCTTCTAGTTTATAATCTATTTACGTTTATTCAATTAAAAACAACAACAACACAATAGAGATGGGGAAAATAGCTCAAGTAGTAGCGCAGAAGAGTAGCACATGCAGAGCCCTAAGTTCAATGCCTCGCACTGCAGAGCCACATATGGCCCAAGTGGACTCCCAAGGTCCACTGGGAGATGACATTATTAAAAAATGATGACATTATAAGAAAGAAAAAAAAACACGTCAGAGTAGTATCCAGTTTTAAAGCTTAATTTTTTTACCATGATAGTTTACAAGATTAGAATACTTTCAATGTCATTAAGACTATAAGATTTTGTAGAAAGTTTGTGCATTCAAATGCAACGGTGGGGGTTCCAGAAGCAAAAAACAATGCCTTGCAAGACTACAAGAATAAAAAGAAAAAAAGAAAAAAAAAAAAAAAAAAGAAAGAAAAGAATGACAGAGGAATCTATTGCTGTTTTAAAAAAAAAATTGTAATGTCACAGAAAGAACTGAAAAGGCCATGGTAAATTTTGTCCTAATTAAAAAATCTAAATCAGCATAAAGTTATTAATTACCTATTGTTTCTGTGGCACTCTGAATGAGCTCCTCTTGTTCTGGCAGGAAATCAGCATCTGTCTCCAGATCTTGGTGCTCTGCTACTTTCATTTTCTTCTTAGCCAAGTATCTTCCTACTGTGAATCCCAATGCAAGCAAGGATCCATGCTGTATCTCTGGGCTCTGAATTTAACAACACAATGGCATATATCTCTCTCTTTCTCTCACATGTACAAGAATGGATGAAATAACAGTGTATTTATTATGGTTGTCTTATAAAACAAAGAATAAAATGATCATTTGAAACACTATTCAATAATACTCAAAAAGGGGAGAAAACTAACAAAAGAAACCCCAGAGAGAAGTTGGACTGAATCTTGACTCACTTTAAGATTTAGAATCCCTAGTAACTCACGATTTCAACTTTGGATAAGAGGATTTCATTTTATTCCATAACTCACACGTTTTCCTTACTGTCAATAAAATATAAAAAACAGATACTATTTCTAATAGGCCAAAAATTCTAATTAAGGTAGATCATATCTAAAAGCAGAGAGGGTGGGTTGTGCTGCAGAGTAGATAACAAGCCAGGTAAAGCCTTGCATGCTGCTGACCTGGTTGGATCCCCAGCACCCCATATAGTTCTATGAGCCCCACCATAAGTGATCACTGAGCACAGAGCCAGGAATAAGCCTTAAGTACAACTGTGTGTGGTCCCCTCTCCCGAGGGTGGGGGGAATAAACCTCCACTATCGCCACACTTGAAAAATCCACAATGTTAAGTTGTTTTTAGATGAACTAGGGTGGGGAATTAGCTCAAGGGTCAAAGCATAGGCAATGTCTGCTTGAAGTCCTGAGTACAATATCGACAACACCTGCCCCACCTTCCCAAGCACTGCTGAGTATCTCAGGAGGGTCACTGACTAGTGCTAAGGAGTCCTGCTTGTCTACTCCCCTCCACCATAAAACAAGCTAATATTTTCTGTGTGCCAGTCTATAATGTAGGCTGCACAACATAAATATTAAAGTTCTAGAATTGCAAATAAACACTATCAGATATAAGCACTCAAGTTTCTAAATAAACTTAAATAAATCAATGTAATATCACATCTAATCCTTAAAACCATAGAAGGAATCTGTAAGTTTATTTCATAATTGAGAAGAATAAAGTAAATATATTATACTTTTTGTAAAGTGCTACTAACCACCACATACTTGTAGACAAAATGACAACATACGTGATTATCTTTTGTAGTCTTTATAAGATGTTCTATCATTAACTTCAACTCATGTCCTGACACTGTAGATACCACTACAGAATAAAACAGTGCTGCCAGTTCACGCATCTCTTCTTTACTGCTATTCATCAAACTCTAAACAGGGAAGAAATAAATATATATATGATATATTCATTTTATTGCTGACATCTAACATCAGAATTTCAAACCTGGAGCCAAGAGGTACAACATATTAAAGTTAAGATCTGTATGCGTGTGTCAAGTTAGAAAAGGAGGCGAAGAAATTTAAGGAGTCTAAGAGCAGTCTTCTGCTGTGTCTTGTTCATGCTCATATGGTGCTCAATTCATCTCTCACTCTAAGTTATAAAAATATTGATATACAATAGCCTATATATTGATAAAGAGAAATTCCAAAATTCTCCAAAGGCAGAAAAGGTAATAGAAAAAAAAACAAGTAATAATAATAAAAAAAAAAGACAGGAAAACAAAACTTTAAGACTAAAGTTTAAAATTCAAGAATCAAAAAATTTGTATAGAATATACCTTTATCCATTCTGTTTTGTCTACAAATTTGGCAGCCAATTTTTCTGGATACACTGAGACAGCTTCCAGTAGACAGTACATGACTGGCAAACCTACACAAGAAAAAAATCAGCCATCTTAATGTCAAGAAAAGAGTTCACACAGAAATCATTATATTTGTTTGAAGTATATAGATGTTGCTTAGGAGGCATTCCATAGTTCTACAAAAGAAAAAACAACAGCCTAAATATACTAATGGATACTGCAAATTTCAGACCAGTTATCTATAAAAAAGATACTATGTTCTTCAAGCCCATTTCCAAAGTATTAATATATTCTCTCTTGTTAGCCTTTTCATTTGAAAAGAAAATAGTATACCAAGGAGGAGGAATCAAGTAGCATTAGAAAAAGAAAAAGAAAAATTAATGTTCATTTATAGTCATGAAGGGAAAAACTAATTTTGCTGTATATTATCAACTAAGGTCAAAATTAGAATTTTGCTAATGCATTTTAATATCTTCCTTAGGGTCAAGAACTCCTACCTCCAACACCTGCTAACAGCTGTTGAAGCAAGCCAATGTATATCTGTACAGGGTTGGTTTCTCCACTCTTGGAAGATGTGGAGGAGGAGGAGGACGTCACTTGGCTATTTGACATTAAAGTACGAATATAGCGTCCAATGGCTGGCGCGTGATCTTGCATATCTGCCAAACTTTGAGAGGTGGGCACCACTCCCGCACTGTGAGCCAGGCACATGCGCAGATACAGAACTATCTAAAAACAGAAGGGAAAAGAAGGTTAAATAAAGTCTCCAAAACTCACTGTGAAAAGACATTCTTCAAAGTAATTGGCAGTCCCACTTAGTTTCCCCAACCCTCCCTCATAAATCTATTCAAACATCCTCACAGAAGGTAGAAAATATGATTCAAATTACTATAATGGAGCAAAATTTACATAACGAAAAGTTCTTTAAATCCAGAGTATCTTTTAATGGAGTTTAATTGACTTAAGATGTAAATACAACTTTAAGACTCTTACAAAAATTACGATGATTCTTTCTTAAAAAATATGAAAGAGAAAGACAAAATGGGCAGAAAACTGGAACAAATCATCTATTCCTATGGCATTCCACTTATACAATCTCCAACAAAGATTTTGAAAAAAAAATTGATTTAAATAATATGACATAAGAAAACACAAAAAATGGCTTCTAAGGAGCCCTTAGGAAACACTTTTCTTGAAAGCTAATAGGAAATGGACCAGTTTTATTTTATCTTAACTACTTTGAAGATTACCTTCTGTCATTTTATCAGTATAAATGAACAATCAAAATAATATAATTTCCGGGGCCGGGCAGTGGCGCTAAAGGTAAGGTGCCTGCCTTGCCTGCGCTAGCCTTGGACGGACCGCGGTTCGATCCCCCGGTGTCCCATATGGTCCCCCAAGCCAGGAGCAACTTCTGAGCGCATAGCCAGGAGTAACCCGAGTGTTACTGGGTGTGGCCCAAAAAAAAAAATATATAATTTCCTGGGACTGGAGCAATAGTACAGCAGGGAGGGCATTTGCCTTACCCAGATTTGATCCCCAGCATCGCAGATGGTCCCCTGAGTCCGGCAGTAGTGATTCCTGAGTGTAGAATCAGGAGTTCCCTTAAGCACTGCCAGGAGTGGCCCCAAAAGCAATGTATGTATGTATGTATGTATGTATGTATGTATGTATGTATGTATGTATATGTGTGTGAGTGTGTGTATATATATATATATATATATGTAATTTCCTTTAGTAAATGTAATAAGCTCTCAAACTTTCTTACTAGAACCTTAACAGTATGATAATTTTAAATACTAAAACTTAGGAGCCAGAAAGATAGTACAGCAAGTAAGATGTTTGCCTTGCCTTAAATATAGTCGACCTGGGTTCAATTCCAATCAGTAGTGATCCTGGAGCACAGAGTCAAGAGCAAACTCTGAGCTAGACCAGGAAAGGCCCAAAAATCAAAAGTAAAAACAAATTTTTAATCAAATCAAATAAAATTCAAATTTAAATCACTGTAAATTGTTATCTGTCCTTGTCACAGAGAAAACCAATAACGTGATAATATTTATACACTCTACTATGAAAAAATATAAGGGGGTTTGGAGCAATAGCACGTCTGAGCTCAGAGCCAGGAGGAGGGAGGGAGGGAGGGAGGGAAGAAGGGAGGGAGGGAGGGAGGAAGGGAGGGAGGATGGACATAATATCCATTACCAAACACTACATTTTTAATACATTTGGTGAGGAATATTAAGACCATAGTATGAGTATATCTACTACAGAAAAATATCACTCACACCACTTTAATTACTGTAGAATCTCTGAAGAAAAGGCAACAGAAATAAAAGCCAAAAAATCCTACCTCTCCAAAGGCTGCTGGATTAAACGGAAGAACAGTGGTCCCAGTCATGTACTTGGCTGGAGTTTTCATCCTATGATAAGCCTAATAAAGTTAATAAACACATAAATGAAAATGGAGCATGTGTCCTTTCCTAAGTCAAAAAAATTATTTTTACTACATTATAGTCTGTAATTGGTTTTTGTAGTCAAATATATTCATTCCCATTAATCATTATTGTATATATTCCTAAAATTCTGCGTGAGTTGTGGAGTTTTTTCTTCCTCATGATTATTACTGGCATCAAGGACCTCCAGATAGAAAAGAAAGAGAAATAAAGCTCTATCTGCAGATAACATAACTATGTTTAGAAAATCCTATGACTCTACAAAAAAAGAAATCTTCAAAAAACCAGTAGGTTTTGGAGCCAGAGGGATAGCACAGTGGTAGGGCATTTGCCTTGCATGCGGCCAACTCAGGACAAATGGTGGTTTGATTCTCGTCATCCCATCTGGTCTCTGGAGCCTGCCAGGAGCAATTTCTGAGCGCAAAGCCAAGAGTAACCCCTGAGCACCACCAGGTGTGCCCCAAAACCCAAAACCAAAAAAATCAAAAAAAAAAAAAAGATTTTTAAAGTAAAGAAGCAAGCTACAAAATACACAAAAGTTCATAGCTTTCCTATATACAAATGATGAAAGAAATGAGATAGCTTTTAAATTCCATTCACAATTGTGCCTCATAAAAATCAAGTACCTCAGAATCAAATTAATTAAAAAGATAAAAGACCTACACAGAAAGTAACTACAAATCATGTCAAGAAAGAGAAGAGAACATGAGGAAATGGAAACACATCCCCTGCTTATGAACTGGGAATATTAACAATACTAAAATGACAATACTCCTAATACTCCCATTGTACAACTTCATCGCAGTTTCTATAACGATGTTTTTCTATGATGTGTTTCAAAGAAATTATTCAAGCATTTCTGAAATATGTATGAAACAATAAATCTCCATCAATAATACTTTTTTTTGTGTGTGTGTGGTTTTTGGGTCACACCCGGCAGTGCTCAGGGGTTATTCCTGGCTCCAGGCTCAGAAATTGCTCCTGGCAAGCACGGGGGACCATATGGGATGCCGGGATTCGAACCGATGACCTCCTGCATGAAAGGCAAAGGCCTTACCTCCATGCTATCTCTCCGGCCCTTCCATCAATAATACTTAAGAAAAAGATGGGAGGCATCACTTTCCCCAATTCTAAAAATCTACTACAAATCAATAGTAATTAAAATAACACAGTACTAAAATAAAGATTCACTGTCTTAGACCAATGGAATAAAATTGAATATACTGAGATGTAGATACACGATAAGTTAATCTTTGATAAATAAGCAAAAATTATAAAGTGAAGCAAGGAAAGTATCTTCAATAACAAGTGCAGGAAAGGGGCCAGCGAGGTGGCGCTAGAGATAAGGTGTCTGCCTTGTAAGCGCTAGCCAAGGTAGGACCACGGTTTGATCCCCCAGCGTCCCATATGGTCTCCCCAAGCCAGGGGCAATTTCTGAGCGCTTAGCCAGGAGTAACCCCTGAGCATCAAACGGGTGTGGCCCGAAATATAAAAAAAAAAAGAAGTGCAGGGAAAACTGGTCAGCTATACGCAAGTCCACAAACAAGCCTAAGTTTCCATTAACACTGCCCCAAGCTACCTGATAGCAGGTAACCTAAATGATAAGGACACAAGGGAACAGTAGGAAGATACCCTAGACAGCAGCCAATAATTTTAAATATCATCAGGAGCTAGAACCTCCCTATGTTCATCTTCTCCCTATATAAACTGGCTTGTGACCTTGGGCATAGTCATCTCCTCTGAATTCCCAGCATCCCATATGTTCCCCCAAGCCTGCCAGGAGCAATTTCTGAGCACAGAGCCAGAAGTAACCCCTGAGCGCTAACAAATGTGGCCCAAAAACTCAAGCCCCGGCCCCACAAAAGGGAAAGAAAATGACCTCAGACCTCTTTCTAATACCATGCATGAAAGTCAAATAAAAATAGATTATAGACCTTAATATCAGACCTGAAACCATATGGGTACATAAAGGAAAACGTAGGTAGAACTCTCCATAACAATGAATCTAAAGGCATCTTCAACAATGAAACATCACTGACCAAGCAAGTGAAAGCAAAGATAAACAAATGGAACTAAATTAATAAGTTTCTGCTCATCAAGATAATGATGACTAGATACAAAGAACGCCCAGAGAATGGAGAGATTATTCACCTAATACCCATCTGATAAGGGGTTAATATCTAACATATATAAAGTTGGTAAAGTCCAACACCATTAAAATATAGGGAGAAGAGATAAATAGAAACTTCCTCAAAGAAGAAATAAAGATAGTCAAGAGGCAAATAAGAAATGCTACAAATCATTAATCATCAGTGAAATCAAAATAACAAAGAGATATCATCTGACATCATAGACATTGGCACACATCAAGGACAAGAACAAATAGTGCTGGCAAGAATAAAGGGAGAAAGGGACTTTCATTCATTGCTGGTGGGAATGCAAACTGGTCTAGCCTTTTTGGAAAATATGAACATTCCTCATAAAACTAGAAATTACAGTTAAAAAAAAACTAGAAATTGACCCAGCAATACCACTCTTGGGAATATACATTATCTAAAGAACTAAAAACAATACAGAAAGGTATCTGCACTCCTCTGTTCATTGCAACACTATAAACAATACCAAAATCAGGAAACAACCCAAGTGCCTGAGAACAGATGAATGATCGGTACAACTATACCATGGAATATGAAGTCATTAAAATTTGCTTATGCACGTATGGACATGGTATCATGTTGAGTGAAAGAAATCAGAAGGAGAGGGACATAGCATGAATAAATTCACTTGTGGAATATTTTTAAATATGTATGTATATGTATATGTATAGTCAGAATAATTACCCAGAGACAACAGTGATAAGGACCACTGAGGACTGGTCCATGACAGGAAGTTTGCCACAAAGAGTGGGGGAGTGTAGTTAGGACAGAGAAGAGACCACTATAATAATAGTTGGAAATGATCAGTCTGCATAAGAACTAGGTGCTAAAAAGGAGATAGTCATCTGTATGATGCCTTTTTAGTTAAAAAAAAAAAAAACTCAAACAACTGTGCCTAAAAGGTATAAAAAGGAAAAAATTAAAATGAGACAATAGTGTCTGTACAGAGGTAGGCTGGAAGGTGAGGGGAGGAAAACTGGTGACATCAGTGATGGGAAGTATACACTGGTAAAGGGATGGGTGTTGGATCATTGTATGCTGAAATTCAACCATGAGCAACTTTATAACTATGTATTTCCCTATGATTCAATTAAAAAAAAAACTTGTTTAAGAAAAAAATATCAGCAAGTAAAATCAGACTAACTCATAAAAAAATTAAGTCTATTTAATAAAAAAAAAATAGGCTCACTAGTACAGGGGAAAGCAGTGATATTCCACTGCATAATCAGAGAAGCACTAGTATAAAAGCAGGGAAATGTGGAATCCTGACTGTCAATTAAGACTGAGCTATGAGCAGAAAACTGAAAGTCAGTAAAGCAAATACAGTGATGTTCCATAACCTCAGCTGAAAAAGTCTGAACTCCTTCCTGAAGAACTCAAATGTGTAATGGCCTGATGAAGAACTCAAATGTGTAATGGCCTGATGATGAGGTAGAGAGAGCTCAAAACACTGGAACACTGTTTGTAAGCAAAAGGCCCCAAGTTCAATCCCTGGCACTGAGTAGTCTCCAAATACTTCCAGGTATAGTCATAATGGCTCCTGAACACCACCAAGCTGGCTTTGGTGGCCCCAATCATTGCAGGCCCAACAAACATGATAAGTGGTTTCCAACACTGCTTGGGAAGATTTAAAAAAGGGGAGGCTGGAGCAATAGCTTAGCAGGAAGTGGCTGCATTGCAAGTAGCTGACAGGTTCCATTCCCATTATATATGGGTTCCCAAACACTGCCTGAAGGATCTTTACGTGGCAGAGCTAGGAGTAAGCCCTGGACAAAACTAGGTGTGGCCTCCTCCCAAAAAAGGAGAGGTTGTTTGTTTGTGGGCCACAACTAAAAAATGTTGTTCGTGAGGAGGCTTGCTCCTGCTCCTGGCAGTGCCCAGGGTCCATGCAGTTCTAGGGATTAATGTGAAGCATGGTTTGCAATGTGTTTAGTTTATTGAGTGCTCTGACCCAGGAAGTATTTCCAAGGGGAAAATTTTTATACACAGTCAAAATGTCTACATGCATTAAAAAAGAACTGTAACTAATCCAAAACAATTCTATGTTCCTTACTTTTTGTATCTGCCTCCTTTTATAAATACTAATATTGCTAGAAACCTTACTGCCATTCAACATCTAGTTATAACATTTCATCCATTATAGGATCCAAACAAATCATCTGAAGTAAGATCTCATACCTTTTCTTGTATGTAATAAACCATTTCTGGGAAAGAAGGCATCTGCTTAGCAGCATTTTCTTTTCTATTTCTACCAGGAAGACACCTTAACACTCGTTGTGCTTCTCCATGAACTTCTTCTCGCCTTTCAGAAAGACAAGTAGAAATAAAAATGAAATTTCACCAACTGGAGAACAATTGGAGAAAAAAAACAGAATTTTAATTTTATAGTCTGAGAAAATTGTTGCCTATCTAAGCATAAAATAAACTAATAAATTAGATAATTTTAGAAATTGAGTTTTGAAGAGATATATAACAGCCTGCATCTTTTAAATTCACACACAGAACAAATCAGGTTACTAAATAAGTCATTATGTAAGTATCTGTTTATGCACTTTACACTAATTAGAAACAAATCATAAATTATATGACTTTAAAAGTCATGCCACCAACCTCTTACTATCTCTATCTAATCTGGTAAATATTGCTACTGATAATGAGACAAAAACATATAAAAATGTGAACAATCCGTTTCTGACCACCTAGAAACTGACCTCAGCAATACTTTTATTCAGATAAATCAGAGGTAAAGGTCCTTAATTATTTCTTAAAACTAGCTCATTTTCCTAACAGATGAGTTAATCAACAGTAAGACAATAAAGCCTCACATTGTCAGAAACTATTTTTATTTGCTCTAAACAATTTTAACTACATTTATATAAAAAGAGAGAGCTATTGGAATAGTTTCCTTTAAGTTGATTTATTAAGAACAATTTTCAGCACGAGCCTGGGCTTAAATAGTGGCTCTACAATAAACTACCATTCAGATCACAGATCTCTGGGTCTTCAGACTGCAGGCTGGGAACTTAATAGAAAAGAGAAGTAGAGAAGAACCAGAATAAAGATTAATAATACATAGTAACTCAGACCAAAAAATAAATGCAGCTGTGTGAGAAAAGAGGGCCAAACAAGACTTGGAGATAACCTGTAATATATAATGCAAATGCCAAACAACTAGTTCGAACCAAAAGTTTGGCTATGAACTCTTGAAAACAGAGACTAGTCTATGTATTTATCTGTGGTGGTTAAGAAAGGAAAGCAGAGCTGCCCGTTAAAGGACATAAACTGCCAATTATAAGAGAAATTAAGCCTTAAACATCTATTGTGTAGTGACTACCATTAACATAATTATATACTTGGAAGCTGCTTAAAATAAAAGTTCTTAAATGTTCTCATCACAAACAAATGGTGACTGTAAGATATGATTCAATGGTCAGGTAACAGTATGACAGCAAAACAATTTAGCCATATATAAATGATTCAATATATTATACACCTTGGTTGTTCAGTGCTTCGTAAATTGTTTCTAAATAAAACCAAGACAAATCAAAGAGCAAAATCAGTAACTTACAGGAGGAAACCAATAGATGGCACAGGAAAGCACACAGCTGAGCTGATCAGAATAGTAAAATACTTACCAAAAAATAAAATAGAGGCCAGAAAGATAGCACAGCAGTAGGACATTTGCCTTGTGCATAGCAACCCAGGACAGAAGGTGGTTCAATTCCCGGGATCCCATATGATCCCCGGAGCTAACTAGAAGTGATTTCTGAGCACAGAGCTAAGAGTAAAGCCCTGAGTGCCGCTGGGCTCATAGGAGCCAGAGCAATAGCACAGTGGTTAGGATATTTGCCTTGTACACGTCCAACATTTTCAATCTCAGGCATCCCTCATGGTCCCCCAAGCCTTCCTGCAGTAATTTTTGAGCACAGAGCTAGGTGCAATCCTTGAGGACACCTAGTGTGGCCCCCATAAAAAATAAATAAAAATATAAAAGTTCTAAATAGGAGGTAAAATAAGGGTTATTATTATAAAATATACTAAACTGTTTCATTGATTTTACAATGCCACTAAGATATATAACAACTGATTATCAATTTCAGAACTATTTTAAGTATCTTTAAAAATAGATTATGTGGGCCTGGAGAGATAGCACAGCGGCATTTGCCTTGCAAGCAGCCGATCCAGGACCTAAGGTGGTTGGTTCGAATCCCGGTGTCCCATATGGTCCCCCATGCCTGCCAGGAGCTATTTCTGAGCAGACAGCCAAGAGTAACCCCTAGCACCAGTGGGTGTGGTCCAAAAACAAAAACAAAATAGATTATGCATGGTGCCATAGAGATAGCACAACAGTAGGAAGTTTGCCTTGTAGACCCAGAATGGACATGGATTCGATTCCTGGCATCCCATATGGTCCCCTAAGCCTGCCAGGAGCGATTTCTGAGCGCAGAGCCAGGAGTTACCCCTGAGCACCTCCGGTACAACCCAAAAGCCATATATATAATATATGCAAAAAACTATATACATGCAAAAAATATATATGCAAAAAACTGAATATGTTAAAAATAAAATGATACACCCTGAAAATAATAAAATTATCAAAATATGTCAAGCTATCAACATTATTTTTTCTTAAAAGACTTTCAAGATATATTATGGATTATATAAAATCATGTTTTTATATACCTAATCATTTTATAAACATTTCTTATTAAAAATCATACTTCTAAATTTCTTAATTACTTCTAATTAATAAACAGCAACAAAATTCTGGTAATTCTCAAAATGTTTTAATTAATCCAAATTAACAACTGTGAAAACTTACGGATCTCCTGCAGCTAGTAACAGCAAATATCTGGAAGGTATATGGTCTGAAGGAAACACCGTGCTGGCAAACTTCACAGCCACCTGTCGGACTTGAACTTCAGGCTATTTTCGCATAGAAATGCACACACACAAAATGTTCAAAAAAATAAAAATTCAATCATCAATAATCAATTCTGAAATAGGTCATATTAAATGCAATCAAAATTTAAGTTGTTATCAAAAACTACCTAAATAAAATGAAGAAAAGCATTTCTTTAACATCTTTCTTTCTTTTCTTTTTTTTGGGGGTCACACCAAGCAGTGCTCAGGGGTTACTCCTGACTCTACACTCATAAATCGCTCCTGGCAGACTCGGGGGACCATATAGGATGCCAGGATTCAAACCACCATCCTTCTGCATGCAAGGCAAATGCCCTACCTCCATGCTATCTCTCTGGCCCCAAAGCTCAACTTTTACATATTAGTTTTAATATTAAAACTAATTCCAAAAGAAGTTTCCACTATATAAATATACTCAGTTAAATTAAACAGATGAGTCATTACTAACTTAACTGAGAAAAGCAACTGTAGAATCTACTGGTGTTAATAAGCCTTATCTTTGTGTACTTCTTTCTAAGTCATTCCTCCTGTCAGTAAGTTCCAACAGTAAATGAAAGGAGAGATAAGTACTATATGAGATTTTGGTATTGTTAAGGACTATGGTGCATTATCTAGCTATAATCTTAATACCACCTTAAACAAAGCATGACAAAAAAGAACAAATTTGGGACCGGAGAGATAGCATGGAGGTAGAACGTTTGCCTTACATGCAGAAGGATGGTGGTTCAAACCCGGCATCCCATATGATCCCCCGAGCCTGCCAGGAACAATTTCTGAGCATAGAGCCAGGAGAAACCCCTGAGCGCTGTCAGGTGTGACCCGAAAACAAAAACAAAAAATATTAAAAGTAGGAAATGTAGTAGCTGGAATGACAGTACAGAAATAATAAGACATTTGCCTTTCAAAGGACCAAACTGGTATGATCCACATATGGCTCCCCTAAGCCTTTAAGGAGTGATCTCTAAGCATAGAACAGGAGAGTAAGCCCTGGGTACAGTCAGCTGTGGCCCATAAAAGATATTAGAAAGTCACCATGCCCCCTCAAAATAAACAAATCAAAATATAAAATGTAAAGACTAGAAGTATAGTATAAGGGTTTGATCTAGGTACCACAGAGCCCAGGAGCACAACCAAGAGTGGTCCAGCAAGCCTCTGACTAGGATAGCACTGGTGGTTCCTTCTTCCAATGGTAGGGCCCACAGAGCACCACTTCTATCTCCAGTACTAGCAAAGAACCATCACTGGTCACAGAGTCTCCAGTACTGGCACCAAGGCCCTCCGAGCACAACTCAGGAGGCCAAAAAACTCAAAGTATTTACTTCCATTGCCGTTCATATCGTTGGACCTACCTTTATCAAGTAAGAAGCCACAAGTGCTTCCATAAGAGTTCGCTGTGCTCCTTCCAGTGTACTGTAAGCCCCAACCATCATAGATAATGCTTCTTGAATAGCAAGGCGGGTCTCAGGTTCTTCCTACAAAGAAGATATAAAGATAGCATTTCCTACTTTGTTGGGTTTTCATGTGAGGAACACCCAAACAGAAAAGATAAACTTGCCAAGTGTTTCCCTACCTTACACAGAGCTTCAAAAAGCTGCTGCACAAGAGCTATATCTTTAGTGAATAAATGAGGCATTCGGCTGTAAGAAAACATAAGATCCTCATTATATCAGTATCCATGAGACAAGGAAATAAAACATACAAAAAAAAACATGCTCCTGAGCTTACACTATCATCTTTCTTCACAACTTCAGAACAATTAGTTTACACCTCCAAAAAGTCACTTTATTTATTTATTTTTTTTTTTTGGTTTTTGGGTCACACCCAGCAGTGTTCAGGGATACTTCTGGCTCTATGCTCGAAATCATCCCCAGCTTTTTTCTGCTGAGTCTGCCTAGACACTCCAAGAACTATAATCTCTCCAGGACCCACACCCAGTAAGATGTCCCTACCCAACGCATGTGGGGCCAATTCCTGCCGTGTGATTGGGTACCCAGAGACTTATAAAGCATGGTGGCCATGCTCTCTGGCACATTTTAAGAAGCAATCTACAGCCTTGCCAATGGAGTAATTTTGCAGTACACCCCCATATTTACAGAAATCAAGATGGCTCCTCTAATAATCTAAAAAGTAGGAAACAAATAGGTATCCTCTCAAGTAAGAAGTTTAGAGTAGAATTATGGAAAATGTTCAGGGAGCTCAAAAGAAAGCATCGATAGTCTTGACTGGAGCAAAATTAAGCATCAAGAAGATTTGTCAACTGAAATTAGAAATTTTCACACTGAACTAACAGATCAGAAAAACTGAGTTTATGCAAGTGTTGCCGGGCACGGGGTTTGGGGAGACCCCATGCAGGAGCCTTTCTCCCTAGCCTAGGGAGTGCTGGGAGGTTTGGCAGGCCCCATAGCCTACCCCCTCTTCTTCCCCTGGACTCCAGGCCCTACCTGGGTGCCAGCTCAGGTGGCCAGAAGTAGGTTCAGGTGGGCTCTTAGTGGTCCTCAGGCTTCCCCCTACCTCTCCCTACACTAATGAAAATGCACTTTGGGAGGAGGGCAGGCCGTTTTAGTACTGGTTTATGTTGGGACAGTCACTGGAATTTTTTCTCCTTGTTTTCCTATTGATAGTATTGTATGCATATATTTTATATATCCATAACATCCATTTTGTATTGTGACCTTGATACTGCCCTACAAAGCTCATTTCTAATTTTTGTTTGTTTGTTTGTTTTGTTTTTTTGGGTCACACCCAGCAGTGCTCAGGGGTTACTCCTGGCTGTCTGCTCAAAAATAGCTCCTGGCAAGCATGGGGGACCATATGGGACACCGGGATTCGAACCAACCACCTTTGGTCCTGGATCGACTGCTTGCAAGGCAAACGCCTCTGTGCTATCTCTCCGGGCCCTCATTTCTAATATTTTACTGCCTCAGTCCCAACCCTTACTTCCCCCCATCCTCCCATGTAGGTGCAGCTCATGACATGAAGCTCACCACATAGAGTGATAAGTGCAGTTAGAGAAATAACTACACTGAAAACTATCATAACAATGTGAATGAATGAGGAAAAAATAAAGCCTGTCTCGAGTACAGGTGTGGGTGGGGTGGGGAGCAGATAGATCTGGGAAATTGGTGGTGGGAATCCTGCACTGGTGAAGGGAGGTGTTCTTTACATGACTGTAATCATACAACTACAATTATATTTGTAATCACGGTGTTTAAATAAAGATAATTTATAAAAAAAAAAGAAAAAGAAATCACCCCCACAGGCTCAGAGGACCATATGGGATGCCAGGATCTGAACAACCATCCTTCCGCATGAAAGGCAAATGCCTTACCTCTGTGCTATTTCTCCAGCCCCAAAAGTCACTATTTTTAAAGTAAATATTTAATTAATTCCTCAATTGCATTATCCAAATAACCCTTGATTAATATTCATTCTACTAGTCACTTGATAAAAATTTTTCCATGCATTCAGTTAATATTTCTGATTTAAATATAAAGAAAACAGATTATTAAGACTGAGTTTTTACTTAAACTAAAGGCTATAATAGGAAGTTGTTAGTTTTGCCACAAAAAACTGGGGATACTGACAATCCTGCATTCTATCAGGTGATCTGAGTGAGTCCCAGGTTCCCTTTTCTTTAAGTATAAAAGAGCAAAACCTAGTTTACACAGGTTAACAACATAACCTACACTGGGGCAAAAGCAGAGGATGATGCAATAAAGATGCTGTGCTTCTACCTCCTTAACTTAGAAATAAATACATGGAAGGGGAAAAGCAGGAAGATCTGAATGGAAGAAATCACACTACAGAGAAGAAAAAAAATATCTTTGAAAATAAGATATTCAGGGGCCAGAGAGATAGCGCAGCAGTAGGGCGTTTGCCTTGCTCACAGCCGACCCAGGACGGACAGTGGTTCGAATCCCGGCATCCCATATGGTCCACCAAGCCTGCCAGGAGCAATTTATAAGCACAGAGCTGGAGTAATCCCTGAGCGCTGCCAGGTATGACCCAAAAATAAAATAAATAATAAAGAATAAGAAAACATATTCAGAATGATAACATAATACTAAAAAAAAGTCAAGCACTACAAAACCTTAATGATTGGAGTTATAAAAATAGTCATTAAGGGGCCGGAGAGATAGCACAATGGTAGGGTGTTTGCCTTGCATGCAGCCAACACAGACCACGGTTCAATTCCCACCATCCCATACGATCTCCCGAGCCTACCAGGGGCAATTTCTAAGAGCAGAGGCAGGAGTAACCCCTGAACATTGCCGGGTATGACCCAAAAGAAGAAAGAAAAAAGAGAGTAGTCATTTAGTAGCAACAAGAACAATTAAGGAAAACCATGTCTCTAGGGTTCAATAAATATACCCATTATGATTCGATCCAGGTCAAAATCACATTTCATGACTACCAACTGATATAGTTTCCTATGCAAATTAAAAATGTCTCACATATTTTGCATTTTCAAGGAAGACATTTTAAAACACCTCTGGAAACTAAAGACATTTCCTTGAAGAATAAAAACAAATATATTATCTCTATCCGTTATCAAATGCCACTTAATTTTTCTTAATTAACCAATAGGTATATCTCTCTCTTAAGAGTTTACTCACCTGGAGAGTTTTCCAACAGCTGAATATGCCATACACAGTAGCTTAGAGTCCTTGAAGTTAAGAAAAAATAATAATAACAAAAAACACAGAACAAAAAATAACAATAAATGGCAAAACCTTTTTGCTGCAATTTTATACATTATTTTACTCCTTTTTAAACCAATGTCTCTCTCTAGCTACCCATTAACACCTAAGCAAAACAAACTAGTGTCTAGACCCAGAAATTGTCAAGTTTCTAAAAGAAAAACAAAAACTTTGCATTCCCAACTCACTTCAAAAAAACAAATGAAGTGGGGCCAGAGAGATAGCATGGAGGTAAGGCCTTTCATGCAGAAAGTCATTGGTTTGAATCCCGGCATCCCATATGGTCCCCCGTTCCTGCCAGGAGCAATTTCTGAGCACGGAGCCAGGAAAAAAACCTTAGCACTGTCGGGTGTGACCCAAAAACCACAAAAAAAAAAAAAAAAGAAAGTAAACATAGGAAATTGATTTCTCTTAAATGGTGCTAATTGAGTATATTTTCTATATTATATGACTTACAAACATCAAAAGATGCAAACCTCTCTTACAAACTAGGAAAAGAGATTAACTTAGAAAATTCACTACTGGCCAGACAGATTAGGGTCCTCCTTCTCTTACCCAAAATTGTGTATGTGGAAAGTAATTTTCTAAATATCTTAAATCATATCCTCACCTATCTTCGATCACAAAAAAAATAAAGGATCATAGTGAAGTCATAGTTGAAGAGGATTCACATCATGATCTAGACAAAAAATAAATTTTTGGGGGGGTCACAACCGGCAGCACTCAGGGGCCAATCCTGGCACTACGCTCAGAAATCGCCCCTGGCAGGCCTGGGGGGCATGGGATGCTGGGATTCGAACCACTGTCCTTCTGCACGCAAAGCAAATGCTTTATCTCCAACCTATCTCTCCAGCCCCTATCTAGACAAAATTTTGATGCATGCTTTTAAGTTTGTCTTTTGATTTCTCAAATGCCATAAATTCTTCTGTCAGCTGATATTTATACATTTCACAGAAGATCTTCCTTTCACTCACCACTTCTACATCTAGATGGCCACTCTTATAGCTTCATCTATTGAAAGGACCTAAAACTATCTGGTGATTAATAAAATAAGAGTCCTTGGGCCGGAGAGATAGCATGGAGGTAAGGCATTTGCCTTTCATGCAGGTCAGTGGTTCGAATCCCGGCATCCCATATGGTCCCCTGAGCCTGCCAGGAGTAACCCCTGAAAACTGCCAGGTGTGACCGAAAAACAAAAACAAAAACAAAAACAAAAAAAAAGAAAGAAAAGAAAAGGAGTCCTGTGGTTTATCTGGCCTATCTAGCATAATCATAAATATATAGTTTCTCAAACTGGAGAGACAGCATGGAGGTAAGGTGTTTGCCTTGTGTACAGAAGGATGGTGGTTCAAATCCAGGCATCCTATATGTTTCCCCCGAGCCTGCCAGGAGCGATTTCTGACCATAGAGTCAGGAATAACCCCTGAGCGCTGCCGGGTGTGACCCAAAAACGAAAAGAAAAAATATATAGTTTCTCAGGTGAAGTGATAGCTCAGCAATAGGACATTTGCCTTGCATGCAGCCAACCTGGGACAAACTGGGTTCTATTCCCAGCATCCCATTCGTCCCCGAGCCCACCAACCCCTGAGCACCAACAGGTTTGGCCCAAAAACAAAATAAAACAAAACAAAACCACAGTTTCTCCTTAAAATATTGAAGCTTTTTATTTCTATCAAAAACTCAAAGTATCTGATAAATTTTAAGAAATTATAAGAAATTATTTGGAAGGTTATATATAAAACACTTGCACACACAAATAGAAAACAAGAGAGCCAGGCCCAACACGGTCCTCAAGATATAGTTGCAGAAAAATAAGCAACTTTTCACTAACCTACTAATGTGCTTAACAATTTACATTTATTAGCTAATTTATTCTTTGTCATTTTTCAATAAAGTGGCGCTATTTTCAGTTTTCTAAGAAATAACCAGGGTGAAAGAACTGAAGTAACTCACCAAAGAAAAAACTGGAATTCAAATCAGATTTCTAACTCTAAATAGTAAATAAGATTTTGACATTATAAACATGCGTTCCTGCTTAACTAAGACTTAGGAAAAGAATACTCACTAGAGTTCTAAAATCCTTACCTTCTTTAGAAAATTATACTGAAATACCGAAGATGGTAAGAGTAATACAGTAAGGAGAAACAAAATTTGGAAATCAATACTCCAAGTAATCCTTATCCCACTAAGGTAAGGAATCAAAATTTTACTCAATGCCAGTTTTGACACAATTTTCAATAAATAAAATGTGAACCCCTAACAATTAACTGTTCCTTACTTCCAAAAATAGATCCATATTTATCATAAAGAAAGAACTTAACAATGTCTCATTCTAGTTTTGCAGCTTTGAAAATCTTATTTAAGGGTCAGAGAAATGGTATAGGACTTAAGATGCTTTCCTTGCACACTTCTGACCTGGGTTTAATCCCCACGTCCAAACCTGTTCCCAAATATAGTTGGGTGTGGCCCAAACCCTCCCAAAAATTATTTAAATTGATAAGCCCCTCAATATTACTATCAATTGACATTTACTTCCCAACAAGGCAAAAGATGGTCATCATCATTACTGAAATTTGTCCAACTTCAAGTAAAAATGTTAAAAAATGATGGGAAAAGATAAAATTTAATGATGTCAATAGTACATCATACATATTTAGAAAACAATACTTTAAAAATAAAAACTATTTACAAAATTTAAAAGTTAATTCACTTACTTCTTTATATTCATTGATTAGCTTGGTGAGGCCATTTAATAGCATTGGGCCTAATGGTTTAATCTTGATTTCTGGACAGCTTAAAAAAAATACACAAATACAAATAAGAATTCTGTAATTATGCATCTTTTCAGATGATTACTTAAAATATTGAGACATACCAAATAAATTTAAGCAAACAAAATCTGAAAAAAAAAAATTATGCTACACAAACATGATTTTTCTCTAAATTAGATATACTTGTATGATCTTCCAACAGCTTGAGAACTTTAGAAATTAAAATATTTCAGTACACAAAATCAGGACACTGGATTTGTTTCAATATCTTCTTTGATTAGAGAATACTTAATCCTAGCTAAGCATTCTTATTACCTAAAGACATTTGTATGTCCCACCATATGGCAATTAAATCAAAATTTGTATGGGGGAAGCCCAAACATATTTTTTAAGACCCCTAATGATTGTTTTTGGATTGTTTTTGTTTTTATTTTTGGGCCACACCTGGCGACGCCCAGGGGTTACTCCTGGCTTTGCACTCAGAAATCACTCTTGGCAGGCTCAGGGGACCATATAGGATACTGGGGATCAAACTCGGATCTGTCCCGAGTCAGCAGCGTGCAAGGCAAATGCCCTATTGCTCTATCACTCCAGCCCCAAGATCCCTAATGATTTTTAAGATTCCTGCATGATTCTAGCATATAGTCAGAACTAGGAACCAACTGGACCAGAGCATAGATAAGGATAGCAGGAAATGAGGAGACTGGATAAACTTAGGACTATCCACTACAGAGTCTTCTAGGGCTGACATGACATTTTTCCCTTAGCCAGAAATTAGTATTTTCCGACGTATAAGATGACCCCCTATTTTTCCTGTTAAAATATAGGATTTGGACTATATTTGCCATATAAAACTACCTCTCATTTAATGCATACCAAATGGAAATTTAAAAAAATAAGAGAAAATGAGTAGAACCCTCAAAAGGTAACAGTATATATTTAATAAAAATAGACCTTTGGAGTGCCAACAGTCATTTTAGATTTGTCATTTGTAGTGAGTGACTGTGATTTTTTAATTACGATCTACATTGAGAGCAGAGAGAAGGGGCTCCTCCAAGAACAGCTGGCTGGGGTGCAGTGATTAATAGGACAGTTAGAGGGAGACAGAGCACCTCCTCTGTGTCCCATAAAAGATGAAGAGAGGACTAAGCACTGGAAAGCCGCATACCAGAGATGACACCTGGCTGCTGGATGGGATGCAGCACTCAGTAACTCAGCTCCTCTGTGTGCCCTGAAAGATGAATCAGGACAAGCAGAGGACTGAGTGATGATGCCTGGCAGCTGGATGGATTGCTGTGGTAAAGGGGGAAAGAGGTGTGTGAGAGAATCACTCGTCCCTTAGGCTGGAGTAAGTTTTAGCGTGCTGTCTACCAGCATAGAAGACAACCCCCCACAACTTTTTTGTTTGTTTGTTTGTTTAGTTTTGGGGTCACACCCAGCAGTGCTCAGGTGTTACTACTGGCTCTATGCTCAGAAATCGCTCCTGGCAAGCTCGGGGGACCATATGGGATGCCGAGATTCAAACCTCCGTCCTTCTGCATGTAAGGCAAATTGCCTTACCTCCATGCTATATCTCTCCAGCCCCCCCCCCACAACCCCCCAACTTTTAAGAAATTTTTCATGAGTTAAAAAAGTCATCTTAGGGGACCGGAGAGATAGCACAGCAGCGTTTGCCTTGCAAGCAGCCGATCCAGGACCAAAGGTGGCTGGTTCAAATCCCGGTGTCCCATATGGTCCCCCGTGTCTGCCAGGAGCTATTTCTGAGCAGACAGCCAGGAGTAACCCCTGAGCACCGCCAGGTGTGGCCCAAAAACCAAACACCAAAAACCAAAAAAAAAAAAAAAAAAAAAAGTCATCTTATATGCTGAAAAATACGGTATATAAAGTTTTTAGAGATATGACATGATTAGAGCTGGGTTTTGGGGTTGGTTTTTTTTGTTTTGTTTTGTTTTTTAAATTACCTTGCATTGAAAACTGTTGTGTGTACTGAATACAAACTTAATAAATAAAAAAAGGGAACATCAACCATTTTCCATGACTAGTTATCAAAGGAACAGAATACCATTTCTCATAAAGGGCATACTTCCAAAAGAGAAAAAATATATACTTACGTTATACAAATGTGATGTACAAATTGTAGGGATAATGTTCTTAATTTTGAATTCGTATTTGTACCAAAAAGTCCATCATATACTACCTATAAAAAAGGAACAATGTCAAGTGCAACTTACACTCTCCAATCTAGGATTTAACAGCAGACCTATGGCTCTAATTATTGTTCAAGATTACTATGGGGGTAGGGAGGCCAGTAATATGGAAGATGGTCGCTAAGAGCTGGGAGGAGGCAGTAGACAACAAGGAAATCCAAATCTCCCAATGTGCCCATTGTGATTCAGGACAGCCTTCCCACAGGGCCTCCTCCACAGATCTGAATCCTCAAGAGGGCCACCAGCATGGTGTGGTCAGCAGCCCCAACTCCACCAGAAGGCCCACCCTTCCTTTCAAGTCCTTAGCACAGCGAGAGGCAGAGGATGCCAAGGCCCAGAAACGGGCAACGCCAGTCCTGAGGAGGAGCAGGAGAAACCCATCCTCGACAACAACCAGAAGACAGCAAGCAGCCCAATAATGTGATCAGACAGCCCTTGGATCCTGATGGGTCACAAGGCTTCAAACAGTGCAGATAAATGCAGACAAGAAGGCAGACTGAATTTTGTGGGCTCATTTTTGGCTCTCAGCCCTGCCCTGTGGGGATGTAGGACCAAACCAGTAAGCCATGTCCCTCTACATCTTCCCCGTCATAGGAAGCGCCAGCTGCAGGTAGAGTCAGAAACTAATACCCTACACAGCCTATACTGTGTGAAGCCAGGAGAGACAGAACATCAGTCTTTATGAACCCACAGTATTGCAATTGTGCCCACAAGCTGTTCTGAGGATTCATTTCCTCTAGGAGCAGATCAGGGGAAGGCTGGCTGCTATCTTCTCATTCTACTGCCTTCTGTCTCCACATTCTCAGTGTACAGTGTCCATCCCTCATGTAATTATGATGTCTGTCTCAAGGCGAGGCTGTCCTTGGCAGCGGAAGATGGTGGAAGTGATAGACCATGTGGGAGGCTAGCAGTGCTGAGTGTTCAGCCCTTAGGACCACCTGTTCTTGTCCCTCCTTTAGCAGAGCAAAAGGGAAGGCTGACTGCTGGTGTTTACATTGAGGATATAGCAGGGATCAGTTTTGCTATCTCCCTGAGACGAAAGATTGGGCTCTGTTTGATGTTTGCCTTCACCAGCAGTCATACCCTTCGCTTCCCAGATGGAGAGGTGGCAGGCAAATAAAAGGAGAAGAAATTAAAAAAAAATTACTATGGGTCCTTTTATGTTTATAATTACTTTATTTTTTTAGTGAAGCAAGATAATTTTATTGAAAGATAAAAATGAGAGAGAAAGAGAAAAATACATGTTCAAGAGAGAACTCAGACTTCTCCAGAGGGAGGGAAAAAAACCTACTGTGGGTCTTTTTAATGTAGATAAAACTTTTAGCTAACTGCCTTCAGAAGTCATTCAATAGCTTCAGGAGTCTGGAATAATAAGCATAATGATTGACAAAGCTATCCAACTGATGGGCTACCAATATGAAGCAGTGTGGGCCACACTGCAGCAGGTTACCAATGTGTCCCTCTGTGTTGCACTTGGGGACATTAACTTGCAAATGAGATCATTTTGATAAAATTAAGTTTTCTATTCATATTTGGTTGTTCAAAACAGATTATAATAAAAGCTTCAAGGAAAATATAAAAGTTACAAAGTTCTAGAGGTTTTAAATAGGGTACAAATATACCTCATAGTCATGTCACATGATAAATGAATCCAGTGAAACACCCAGAGGATTGATATATTAAACAATATTATCAAAGACATCTAACTCTTCAAATTCCTAGTATTTATAAGAAAGATGGCCTTATATTAAATAGTCTTTTTAGTCTGGCTTCTAAAAATAGCAATAAAATATCACTGAACCCAGAATAGTACTGAATGAACATATTCTACATAAATGTATAAGTGACACTATGCAAGGTGTCGAAATTAAACAAAAAAAGACAAGCATTGCTTTAGGACATTCAATTTTGTTAAGTTAAATGTACTTACATTATACACAATATAGTATAACACATAATCATGAGCTAATTATTGGGAAAATTAACTTTCAGAAAACTATTCTGATAACACTACTTACGAAATAATGTGGGAAGATAATATAAACAAAAGAATGAAAACACTAATTTTTGGTAGGAAAAATGCATGGAATACACACACACACACACACAATGGCACACACACACACACACACACAAAAGAATTATGCTAGCTATGTTTTCTTGATGTTCAAAAATCAAGGTAGGGGGCTGAAGCAGTGGTGCGGAGTGATAAGGGTCTGCCTTGCCGGTGCTACCCTGGAACAAACTACAGTTCAATCCCTTGGTGTCCCATATGATCCCCCAAGCGAGAAGTGATGTCTGAGCACATAGCCAGGAGTAACCCCTGAGTGTCACTGGGTATGGTCCCCCCCCCCAAAAAAAAATCAAGGAAAGTAATGTATGCTTAGTTATACATTTAGCATGAGGAAAGAATGTTAAAGTCAGGGATTCAGTAACAAACTGGTGGGGAAGGAAGAGATAAAGGCAACTATAGAGGGAATGGTAATGCTGTCAGTAGTGAAGAACAGAGAGAGAGAAAGAGAGAGAGAGAGAGAGAGAGAGAGAGAGAGAGAGAGAGAGAGAGAGAGAGAGAGAGAGAGAGAGAGAGAGAGGAGAAAAAGAAGAGAGAGGAGAGAGAAAGAGGAGAGAGAGAGAATATAGGAGTTGGGAATGGGTCAGTGGGACAGCACTGCAACTTTCCAACTTTGGTGGTGGAACTAATGCATAGGAGTAATAACCTAACACCTGAAACTGCTTGTAAACTAATAAAAATCTTAAAATGACAGAAAATAATCTGGCTGCAGTCAAGGGTACAGAGACAAAGATAAGGTGAAAGAACTCTTACAATAATCAAAACAAGAAATGGCAGAGTGAATCAGTATTGGGTTTTGTATAGAGACAAAAATATAGGAGGATATAGAAGGAGGGATATAGAAGGATAAAGAGAATTTGTATCATCCTACAGGGTTTTAGTTAAGGCTATCACATTTACTCACAAAAGCCAAGTTTGGTAACACCATTTCTGAAGAAAAGCCACTCAGAAAGTCATTACTATGAAAGAAATAATCTCCATATAAGCAGAGGTGAAAGTTAATTATATATATATATATATATAATAGAAGTTTTGTTTTTTTGTTTTTTTTTTTTTTTGGTTTTTGGGTCACACCCAGCAGTGCTCAGGGGTTACTACTGGCTGTCTGCTCAGAAATAGCTCCTGGCAGGCACGGGGGACCATATGGGACACCGGGATTCGAACCAACCACCTTTGGTCCTGGATTGGCTGCTTGCAAGGCAAACGCCACTGTGCTATCTCTCCGGGCCCTATAATACAAGTTTTAAAAATTATTGTTAAACTTAAGGTAGAAAAAATTGTTATACACATTCAGTGTATCTCCTGACTTATGTACCGTATGCAATGTACCTCCAACAATATTTATTTCACTAATTAATACAAGAAAAAAATTGACAAGCCAGCCATTTTTCTCTAGAAAGAATAACCGACAATCCAGAGCCAACTGCCATGTCTGCTCAAGTGGCCAATGCCATAGATCCACCTAACTCTTAAAAGAAAAGCGAAGTTATTAGCGAAAACTCAGGAATACACCAGCTTCACATTGCATGAGAGCCCTCGCATCTGAACACAGCAGACCCACCCTACAACTATAGCAAAAAACAATGAACCAGTTTTACTGTCTTTCCACTAATTTTTGAGACTCCTACCTAGTTACCCAAAAACTGCAGGGTTGGTTTGGAACCAGAGTAGGTCACCTCCATCCTCCTGCACCCCACGCCACACACACCTCAGTACTTCCAGAAGTCCTAGCAGCCATACCTGTGAATCACCACTGTCACACTATGAGCTCATCAGCCCAGCTCCACAGATCCTCATAGTTCTTGGACCACACAACACACCCATACTTTTAATAATGACTTCCCAGTACAAATATACCAAATTAGATGTGAAATTATCATAGTAGCCACAGAAACTCAGCAAACAAAACCAACAACAGAAAGTTCAACTTGCACTGAACAGCTTAATAAACCTTCAGGCGCTTACATAATGACCCCATTGTGAGATGACAATTTTCATAAAGTTTTTCTTTTTTTTTCCAGTAATTGATTAATATTTAGTTGTACCAAGCAGTATTAAGTAAATGATTTGTACCCGCCAAGGGCAGGCTTCAGAGACGTTGGGAACTCAGGACAAAGATAGAGGTAATGTTACACTGGAGATGGGATTAGTGTTGAAATATTAAATGCCAGAGATAGCTGTATTATAAGCAACTCTATAAAACATAGTGCTTAAAATAAATTTGATTCAGAGGTAAATAAGTAACTTACCTGAATATTAGCTGGAAATGTTTCTGCAGCTTGTCTAGAACGAAGGAGATGGGGGACAATCTTTAACTTGACCCTTGTACTGACTGGGTCTCTTTTCAGTTCTGGTTTCAAAACTGCTCCCTGTCCAAAAAAAAGGTTTGATTATAACTCAGTATTCCAAGTATCTGAATTGAAAAACTCCTAAAAAGAACTGTCAGTGGTATCTCAGGCTTTTATTTCAAAGAGTTCATTATGCCCTTAAAAACTGTTCAAGATTTCAATGAGTTTTTATTTATATTAGAGAATCTATCAATATATACTAAGAAGAAATTAAAACTGAGAAATTCCTACATGTTTATTGACTTCAAAATAAAATTGGGGACCAAAATGATTGTACAGATGTTAAGACACTTGCCTTGCACACAGTGGACAAGGGTTCAATCCCCAGCACTACACAGGATCCCCCTTAGCAATCTCCATGAGTAAGCCCTGATCACTGCTGGGTGTGACCCAAAAAAAATAACATCGATGGCTAAGGAGATGACTCAAGTGGTATACTTATTAGATGTATGAGAGAGAGAAGAAGGGGGGGAAGGGAGGGAACAAGAGGAGGGAGAGGAGAGGGGAAGGGAATAAAGAGGAAAGGAGGGTAAGAGAGGGGAGAAGAAAAGAGAAGAGGAGGGGAGAAGAGGGAAGAAGAGAGGAGGGGAGAAGAGGGAAGAGGAGAGGAGAAAAGAGAGGAGGGGAGGGGAAGAGAGAGCAGGGGAGCGGAGAGGAAGAAGAAAAAGGGGAGGGGAGGGAAAGAGAAGAAATGGAGGGGAGGGGAGGAGGACTATCTAGAGGAATAATGTTTCCTTTGCTCATAGATGCCTTCCTCTGCACTACATAGACATACAAGTGCATCACACACACCACAAATAATAACAATATCAATAAGACTAGGAATATAGTTTAAAGAGCACAGCTTTGGTGTATTATAAGGACTTGAATTCAATCTGATGCAAAAAAAAAAAGATTTATATTAAGAAACCCATTATCTATTTTCACACACAGGAATCTCACAGAAAGGGGCACTCACTCACTCAGATCTGTGGCCCAGGGGAAACAGACCTGAGGTTAGCTGCTTGGGCTCAGCAATACAGAGCTTCTCTGGCTCAGGAGTGTTTAGAGGTAACCTGGTAGAACTAAGGGCCCACTCCCAGAAATTGATTTGAGCTATACAATATGAGATCAAACACAGACCATCACACATGCAAGGACTCCATTTTTTGAGCCAGCTCCCCAAAAATAACATTTATAAAAATTTCTTTTGTCCGGGGCCGGAGAGATAGCATGGAGGTAAAGTGTTTGCCTTTCATGCAGGAGGTCATCGGTTCAAATCCCATCGCCCCATATGGTCCCCTGTGCCTGCCAGGAGCAATTTCTGAGCCTGGAGCCAGGAATAACCCCTGAGCACTGCTGGGTGTGACCCAAAAAAAACAAAAAAAAAACAAAAAAAAAAATTTCTTTTGTCCAAAGGAAAAGGGAAAATTAGTGCTAAGAGAGCTTTGTTTTTTACATTTTCCATAACTCTACCTTAAATGAAGAAACAGTTGAAGTACTTGGGAGGAAACCCAGTTAACGGTGTTGAAAAAATAAAGATGACTTAACCCTTTTCAGATAACTAGCTATTTTTAATTCTGTAGCAAAACTTGATAAACAGTATGTTCTTAAAATTAGTTGCCATTTGGATTTGAAACTCTACCAATGAAGTTTTGCCTTTCATTACACTAAATACAACCACTGGTCTACCTTAAACACTGAATGACTACCTTTACCCTGTACACTTCATAAAAATAATTAATGCAGTTAGATAGTACAAGGGTTAAAGAAGTGCTTTTTGCAAACAACCAATTTTTTTTTACCTTTTTTGAAACTACAAAAGTTTGCTGATCACCAATCTTGACAATATATCATCACTATTTAAACACCAGATCAATTTTTATTACCAGATTTTAATCTTCCTAGGCTACAATGATTTGAAATTAGTACTTCCTGTATCATGGAGTTCAGCTTAAATCGTAACTAAGAGAAATGTTCAAACGCACAGCGCTCATGTCAACAAGGTACTTTTAAGGACGATACCCAAATAGCCAAAATGGTGTCAAAAACACAGTGGTTACAATGTGATTGTAAGTGGTCAACTTGGGCTCAATCCCTGGCACCCTATAGGGTTGGTCCCCATCCCCCACCAGCCCTGCCAGGAATGATCCCTGGGCAGCCCAGGGTATAGCCCAAAAAGAAAAACAAAAGAATAAAAACAAAACAACCTACCTCTTTTGTCTTCAGTGGTATATCTCCAAGGTATACCTTGTACATCTTATTAATGATGGCAGGATTATTCCAGTCAATTAAGCTATAGAAGGTTGAACAGTTGGTCAAAATTATTTTTCTTCACACTTCAATTATTTCAAGTAATCATAGCCCCTTCCTTATATTTGTAACCAAAAAAAAAGTGTTAGAAACACAAATGAAATGTGCAACTAACAATGTAGAAAAGAAAACTATCTTCTACTGATGTTAGCTCTAAACTGACAAAAAAAGTGGCTAATCCCACTCTGAATCAAGAGATCATCGTGTTCAAGTACACAGTTTAGTATCAAACAAGGAAGTAGGGGCAGAATAATAGCACAGTAGGTAGGGCATTTTGCTTTGCACACAGCCTAACTTGGTTGGATCCACAATATCTCATCTGCTCCTCCAAGCCTGCCACGCATAACTTCTGAGTGCAGAGCCGGGAGTAGTAACCTGAGTGCCACAGGGTGTGGCAAAACACACACACACACACACACACACACACACACACACACACACACACACACACAAACGGAAATAGGCTGTAGTCCACCTTCAGGGTCAAAGCCAATCAACTTTCTTACAGAACTAAGCTACACTGGGCTAGCTCAAAAGCCAAGGTGTGAGTCTTTATTCTATTTAATCACCTGGAAACTCAAAAATGAGATTTTTTTTTTTTTTTTTTTTGGTTTTTGGGCCACACCTGGCGGTGCTCAGGGGTTACTCCTGGCTGTCTGCTCAGAAATAGCTCCTGGCAGGCACGGGGGACCATATGGGACACCGGGATTCGAACCAACCACCTTTGGTCCTGGATTGGCTGCTTGCAAGGCAAACGCCGCTGTGCTATCTCTCCGGGCCCGAGAAATTTTTTTTTTACCCATTAAAGTCACGGTCCTGTTAGGTTTGCAAAATTTCTCTGATACTGTGTGATTGCTGTATGAGTACTGAATGAGTGCTGTATGATTCCCAAATATCTCTTATCTTTCAGCACATCCCTGCAGCTTTAGCACCTAATTCTTTAGTGCAGTTGTATTGCCATCAGTCACTAAGACCCATTCCCACTTGGGAGACCCAGTAAGATGAGGGCCCAGGACATAGCTCGAAGGACAAATAGGCCTGTTCTGCATGTAGAGGACCTGTGAAAAAAATCTATGCCACTATCTGGTACCCAAGAATCATCAGGAAGACCCTACCAAGCATGGAATCAGGAGTAGCCAAAAAAAAAATAAAATAAAATAAAAAGATTAGAAGAACAATAAAGAATATGAATAGTGATTGGCATCTACCATACACAGCAGCCCTCACCCAATCATGTTATAAATCTAACAACTATGCAATAAATAAGACTGACTATATACTGAGACTGCTTTTCATCTATACTGTATTTGTAAAAATACAATTAATCATTCTGTCTATATACCATTTTTTTTGTTTGTTTTTTTGGGGGGTCACACCCAGCAGTACTCAGGAGTTACTCCTGACTCCACGCTTAGAAATCGCTCCTGGCAGGCACGGGGACCATATGGGATGCCAGGATTCGAACCAATGACCTTCTGCATGAAAGGCAAACGCCTTACCTCCATGCTATCTCTCCGGCCCCTATATACCATTTTTTAAATCTACACTTCTTTCAGTTTATCTATCTCCCTTGACAGCCCACAATCCTGCTGTTCTCAAAGAAATTCTACAATTCTATTTTAGTTATTATTCATCAATATCTTTTCTCAATTGACTGCTATTAACACAAGCTGCACTATGACCAAATCTGTAACATTTTTCTAAATATTTTTCTTCTCGATGATTCTCTTAAGACTAAATTCCCAGATGTTTCAAGATGGTTGTATCTTTTACAACCATTTCTACAAACTATCTCCCACAATTTATTTCAATTTATATAATCCAATCAAGGTATTTTATCAACAGTTGTGATAACTTAAATAGAACTTAGGAACTGCTAGGCAATTTTATTTATCAATGGAAATAAAATGGTGTCTCAGTATCTTACTTCGCATTCATAGATCTCTTTTGTTTTTGTTTCTGGGCCACACCTGGCAGTGCTGAGGACTTACTCCTGGATCTAAAGTCAGGGATCACTCCTAGTGGGGGCTGAGGAGAATGAAATTATATGAATTAAACCCTGAGGGTGCTGGGTGTGGCCCCAAAAAAGGAAGAAACTAATGGGGTGCCATGGATTAGACCAGGATTGCCATAAGTAAGGCAAGCACATGACCCACTGTACAATCTCTCCAGCCTTTCACTTTTTTATGTTTTCTATTTTGTTTGAGGGCTATTTTTAAGACTTATTCCTAGCTCTGGGCTTAAGGATCACTCCTGACAGCCTTGGAAAACATATATAGGGTGCCAGAGATCAAATACTGGTCAACAGTACTCATGGCAAGAGCCTTTCCTACTGTACTCTCTCTCCAACCACTCATTTGATTTCTTAGAGAATTATTTCTTTTTTTAATAATAATCTTTATTTCCTATTATTCTTAATATAATCCTTTATTTTAATAAAATTTTTATTTAAGCACCATGATTACAAGCATGATTGTAGTTGGATTTCAGGCATAAACAGAACACCCCTCTTCAATAGTGCAACATATCCACCACAAATGCCCCCCTCCCTCCTTCCCAACCCCTGCCTGTATTCGAGACAGGCATTCCACTTCTCTCACTCATTACCATTGTCATGATAGTTGTTAGTGTAGTTATTTCCCTAATTGCACTCACTACCCCTGTGGTGAGCTTCATATTGTGAGCGGTTGGTCCTTCTATAAAGAACATTTCTAGGAAGTTAAATAATTTTTGCATTTCTTCATGTAGATTAATATCTATTCAGCCCCTCTTTTTAGACCCAATTTTCAGCGTCATTAATCAAAATACCTATAACGTTATTTACTAAAACCAATCTCAAATGGTTTAAAATAAAACAATTTAAAAAAAAGCACCTTAGGGGCCCGGAGAGATAGCACAGCGGCATTTGCCTTGCAAGCAGCCAATCCAGGACCAAAGGTGGTTGGTTCAAATCCCGGTGTCCTATATGGTCCCCCATGCCTGCCAAGAGCTATTTCTGAGCAGACAGCCAGGAGTAACCCCTGAACACCACCGGGTGTGGCCCAAAAACCAAAAATATAAAAAAATAAAAATAAACACCTTAGGTTATAAAACAACTTCAAAGCCTCCACACCCAAAATCTACCATAGCAAGGCACCCAGCTCCATACTATATATGCCACTATACCATCCCAGGTAGATCACCCAGCTGAAAATTCCAGAATTTCTCAGAACAGGGTCGGGTGGATTCCCTCTGTTCAAATAGGCCTGATAGCCTCGGTAGATCCCTCACCCAAACTTCACCATAGCAAGATGCCCAGATCCACAATTCCCAAAATAGCAGTGTGGTGACTCCTAATTTCACCCTTCTCAAGGGCCAGAGAGATAGCACAGTGGTAGGGCGTTTGCTTTGCACACAGCTGACCCAGGACAGACCTGGGTTTGATACCCAGAGTCTATGGTCCCCCAAGCCAGAAGTGATTTCTGAGAGTAGAGCGCTGACAGGAATGACCCAAAAACAATAAAAAAAAAAAAAAAAACACAATGCAGAAAGTGCAGAAAGGAATGCTAAAATAAGAAAGTTCAGGCAGAAATGAAGAGAAGGTATGTGGTAATGGGGGGGGGGGCATTTTATGACTGAAGCCAACTATGAACATGTTAATAACCATGGTACTTAATAAAGACATTATTTAAAAAAAAACTCAATAGAAGCTCTGAAAAGCACATCAACAGCAGCTAAGCAAAAGGCTAAGGAGATTCAAGATGAGATTAAGAAAACCACTAGAAAATAATAAGGAAATAGTCTGAAAAAAAAATGAGCAGCATACCAGAAATATGGAATGAGCTCAAAAAGAAAAATATAATAATCAGGGCCGGAGAGATAGTACAGCGGTGTTTGCCTTGCAAGCAGCTGATCCAGGACCTAAGGTGGTTGGTTCGAATCCGGGAGTCCCATATGGTGCCCCGTGCGGCCAGAAGTTATTTCTGAGCAGACAGCCAGGAGTAACCTCTGAGTGATGCCGAGTGTGGCCCAAAAACCAAAAAAAATAAAATAAAATAAAATAAAATAAAATAAAATAAAATAAAATAAAAAGAAAAATATAATAATCATCAGTGTCCTTGAAGAACAGGAAGTCAAATTAAATGAAAAATGTTATTTAAAGAAATCATAGACAGAAATTGCCTAGATATGAAGGTCCAGGAGAAAATAGACCCAATTTGGAAAACTCCAAGGCAGTGTCTTCAAAATGAAAAATTCTGAAAATAGAGAGAGAATACCGAGAAAGCAACATATACACAGAGGTGATCTCATAAGCTTCCTGGCAGATCTACCAAATGATCTCCATGAGCCAGAAAGGAATGGAGGGATTGAGGATGAACAGTCAACAAAATAAGTACTTCATCAAGAATACTCTATCCAGCTAAATTATCACTCAGATTTGAAAGCTTCAAAGATGGACAACAGTTCAGGGAACTCATCATAGCCTTGAGATCATTTTTACAAGAAGCACTACAGGAGCTTCTTTAAAGGATAAGGCAAACTTGTCTGCATATGGCACATTTTTATGAATTAAAATGAATTATTGAATTAATTAAAATTACTTAACTGAAATGAATTAATGCCACATTTATACTGAATGTTATATCATATTAGTCTTCTCAATAATCCCTTTCTTAGGATAAAACACTTTGTACTTTTATAGGCCTATTTAGTTTTCCCCTTTAAATTTTTTTAAATCTTTTCATTCTTACAAAATTTTAGTTTTAGGCTTTCCCTACTTCATGCAAACTCTAAAACATATTAGTGAAAAATTTTAACAAATAGTTTTATTAATGACAGGGAAGACATAATGTCATAAGACATTACCTAATTATCATAAGCTCTTAAGTATAATAAAAGTTAATGCAATATGTATTTATATACAAGAATTGAAACTTATGTATGTAAATGAGTGGGCATTATATTATTTTAAATTTTATTTGCATAGGTTAAAACATAACAATCAGCCAACACAAATATACTTTTATTGATGTATTTCTGATAACTGCATATGTCATTCCTATAGTTTTCCTCTTTCCTTTTTTTTTTTTAACTTTATTTATTTATTTATTTATTTTTGGGCTTGTGGCCACACCTGGCAGCACTCAGGGATTACTCCTGGCTGGGCGTTCAGAAATGGGTCCTGGCAGGCTCGGGGAATCATATGGGAATTAAACCCAGGTCCATCCTGGGTTGGCCACATGCAAAGCAAACAGCCACATGCAGGCAAACATTCTACCGCTGTGCTATCTCTCTGGTGCCCATTCCTCTAGTTTTCTTAAAGTAAGCAACATGAAGTAAATTTGTGCCTGCTAAGGTGGGAAGGAATGGCTGGCGGTAGGACTGACTTTAAGTTATTATATTCCTGAAACAACTATTATGTGTTTTAATAACATCAAAAATATCTAATTAAAAAAATAACTTTAACATTATTGTAAACTATGATATCTCAATTTAAATTTTAGTCTATTACTTTCTGGATATTGACAATTTTCTTAACATCAGCCCTTAAGTTCATTTACCTAGTCAATTCTCTAGTATTCCTAACCTATCCTCTAAGTAGTATTCCTAACCTATTTCATTCTTTAAAATGCATAGGTAAGCAATTTTCTTCTTTCTTTTTTTTTTTTTACATACAGAATTTTACTCCTTAGCATACTTTATTACAAATTTTTATGGTATCATCTCATGAACTGGCTATATCATTACACAAAATTCCAAATAAGTCTATGTTACTTAATGCTTTTAAAGGTCAAATCTAGTCACTCTGTTAAAGTGTGAAGAGGAGTAGCTTACCTTTGCTTGCTCTTCAATTCTAGATCTGCTGCAGTTGCTACACTGTGGCGCGTGTCACTAGAAGCAATCACCAGATGCAGAACAGCTTCCAGTTCAGGCACCTGTTCAGCTTCTATGAATTTCACTATACCCAACTTGCACTGCAGATAAATGAAAAAAGATCAGAGAAGCAAGGAGCATCAATCAGAAGTACTACTTAATATATTTGTTAGGTCATAAACCAAAACTTTAAAACACACACACACAAAACCACAAAAACCAAGTTAAGACTTTCTATTTAGGCTTACAATGTGCCAGGGACATGACACCATACCCACAAACCTACACCCCACAGACACACATGATTTCATCTAACCACACACACATACACACACACACACACACACACACACACACACACACACACACACGATTTCTTTAACCCTCACAATCCATAGGATAAGTAGTAGTATACTCATTTATCAGATGAGGCTCTAAAGCTAAACTGAAGATATAATAAAAATGTCTTTTAAACCCACGTTTCTCAAACACCACAAACATGGGTGGATATACAGCCTTATTATCTAGGTTTTTTTGGCCTGTCTGGAATGATGAGAAGGGAGTTAAATTTTAAGTTAAACTTCAAGTTTAGAACCCCTCCAAATGAAATATTCAGAAAAAGGTACTCCAAAGGTTGTAATGGCAGTCCAGCAAAAATTGAGTTGAATTGAATTCCATGGAGTTCCGCAGTAGTGTTGACATACTAATAGCTTTTAATATTCTTACATACTAAAAATAATATGATCTCAAACATACTCGAGTCACTGCAAGTGAAACCTAATCAAACCATATAAAACTAGTTGAGTGGCTAAAAGGCAACACAGAATAAAGAGAGATTCAGGTTAGGACTTGTGAAAGCAATAAAAAAGAGTTGTAGGGGCTGGAGCGGTGGCGAAGGTGTAGCAAGGGTCCTCAAACTTTTTAAACAGGGGGCCAGTTCACTGTCCCTCAGACCATTGGAGGGTCTGACTATAGTAAAAACAAAACTTATGAACGAATTCTTATGCACACTGCATATATCTTATTTTGCAATGAAGAAACAAAACAGATACAAATACAATATGTGGCCCGCGGGCCATAGTTTGAGGACCACTGGAAGGCATCTGTCTGCCTTGCGCACACTAGCCTAGAATGGACCACTGTTAGATCCCCCAGCATCCAATATGGTCCTCCCACGCCAGAAGCAATTTCTGAGCTCATAGCCAGGAGTAACCTCTAAGCGTCACTGGGTGTGGCCAAAACAAACAAACAAACAAACAAAAGAGTTGTCAATTTCACTAGAAACTATTTAGAATATACATGCTTACATATTTAAACTTTTATTTTTACCTTTAAAAATAAGTTAATAGGCATATGAATTAGGATTAAAAAAAAAGTTTACAATTATTTTGTTAGTTTTTTGTTTGGGGGCCACACCAGTGATCAGGGGTTACTAATGGCTCAGCATTCAGAAATTACTCCAGGCAGGCTCAAAGGAATGTAGGATGCCGAGGATAGAACCTCGGTTGGCCTCCTGCAAGCAAACACCCAACTCACTGTGCTATCACTCCAGGCCCTGAAATATGTTATAATTATTAAATGATAAAAGGATGATTTTGGAGGGGAGGGAAGTTTAGCCACACCCTCCTGGCAGGGTTCGGGACCATATGGGGTACTAGCAGTAGAACCCAGCTCAGCTACTTGCAAGGCTACTTGCCTACCCACTATTACTATCACTATGGCCCCAAGGATAATATTTTTATAAGACATGATTATTATAAAATTAAAAAGTGAACATAAATGATTTATTAAATTATATGTAAAAATTCATGAACTGTGTCAGAGGGTCTGACTTCCAGTATCATATGATATATACTTTGAAGAGGGATAAAACTGTAACCCAAAAGTATAATTATGCAGATTGTGAGCTCAATTTAAAAATTTTTAAATGTTTTATTTTAACAAAAAAAATTAGAAAGCAGTTTTTATTCTTGAAACTAAATCTTTCTTCTTTTTTTTGGTTTTTGGGTCACTCCCGGCGGTGCTTCGGGGTTACTCCTGGCTCCACACTCAGAAATCACTCCTGGCAGGCTTGGGGGACCATAAGGGATGCTGGGATTTGAACCACCGTCCTTCTGTATGCAAGGCAAACGCCCTTGTCTCCATGCTATCTCTCCGGCCCTAAACTAAATCTTTCACTGTGAGACTAGATCATGACATTGACAAGTCACAGCAAGACTGTTAGCAAACTAACAATCTTAAACTATTGTTCAGCACATTGCAGCTTTAACTCTCAGACAACTATTTAGGCCTAGCAGTACTAGGAGGGAGTCTCAAAATCACAAATGCTGAATCTCAAGACATCAGGTCCTTTTACAATATATAGAACTAACAATTTCTTTTTTTTTTTTTTTTTTTTTTGGTTTTTGGTGTTTGGGTCACACCTGGCAGCTCTCAGGGGTTACTCCTGGCTCTACGCTCAGAAATCACTCCTGGCAGGCTCGGGGGACCATATGGGATGCCCAGATTCGTACCACCGGCCTTCTGCAAAAAAGGCAAATGCCTTACCTCCATGCTATCTCTCCAGCCCCGAACTAACGAACTAATGATTTCTATACTTTAACAGCTGCTGTGAGGATTAAATGATAAGGTGTTCCAAGTACTTAGATTAGTGCTTTCAAGCTGTATCATAATAAACAGCTTGTTACTATTTATCCTTACTTACAACGTAATTTAAAGAGAAAAAAATCTTTAAGAAAAATATGAAGAGGTGGGGTAGGAGAGATAGCGTGGAGGTAAGGCGTTTTGCCTTTCATGCAGAATCCCGGCATCCTATATGGTCCCTGAGCCTGCCAGAGGTGATTTCTGAGCATGGAGCCAGGAGTGGCCGAGAACTGCCGGGTGTGACCCAAAAACCGAAAAAAAAGAAAAGAAAAAGAAAAGAAAAATATGAAGAGGTAAATCTAATTAAACCTAACCCTACCTGAATATTCTATTAGAAGTGACAAAACTTTAAAAAAAAAAAAAAATAGTGGCAAAACTGCCTCAGTTGCCATTTCCCCTTCTCCTGGGCACATTGTTTTGACCAACTGTCCCTAACACGCCCCAAAAGAAAAGAATCATTTAGACAGCCACGGAGAGATAAAGTAAGGATTGGAAGACTAACCCATGTTGCTTGAATTCCAAAATAATTACATACTGATCTCATCTGTTCTTCCCTGAGGTGTCTGAGACAGACACAGTGAGGCACTTCTCTGTAGAGCACCAGTCTTTTTTAAAAGCTGCTCAGAGAACATCAGTGTCCTGTTTAAATCCAGAACAAAATTTTTAATGCCATTTTGTTTTTAGTTTCCAGAAAGTAAAATAAAAGGGACTCATGCTTTTCCCTCAAATTGTGAAGTATAGGAGTTCTTCAGATTAACCAAAATATACAGCCCTAAAAAGCTGAGTATAAAGGTAAAATTATCATTTAACTGCAACAAATTATTAAGACGACAATTAGAGATTAAGATGAAGGAAATTAAATATACTCTATTGGTAAGTACATTGTATTTTACACTTAAAATATGTAAGCTATATGGAAAAATTGAAAAGCATTTCTCACTCCTCCCTTTCCCTGGGGAAACATTTAACAAGTAACTGCATGGTATACAGAACAATACTACTTCAACTGCTCTTTTCAAACATACTTTATGAGATATTCTAGGAAGGGACTTTATAGGGAGAACATACAAAGCCAAGCTCCAGTACAGACAGACAGTGTTTGTACCTGTTCCAATTGTTCAGGTGTCCATGGATTATCACCAATAACTCGTTTAGCTGCATAAAAGCTCATTCCAGGAGGAGGCTGTGGGATTCCAGCACCTCCTCCCCCACTACTTGAAGAACCCTGTGCTGAAGATGAATTTTGGCGACTCTGGGATTCATTTAACACATATCTGGAAAGGAAATAAAAACTTAACTACTCTATAAAAGAAAACACAAATACATATGCATACATATTATATTTTTGGTCACACCGGTGGCGCTCAGGTCTTACTCCCGGCTCTGCACTCAGAAATTGCTCCTGGAATGCTAGGATAAAAACCATCATCAGTCCTGGATCTGCTGCATGCAAGGCAAACACCTTGCCGTTGTGCTATCTCTCTGGCCCCACATTTTTTTAGTTTTAAAACCGAAAATTTTAATCTCAAAAAGCTAGTATCTTCATAACCACAAATTAACTCTAAGAATACATTCAGTTACTGGCTCTTGATTACAAAACTGTAAGTTACCAACAAATATAAGTATGGAGCTGGAGCAATAGTTTAGCAGGTAAGCTACTACCTTGCACACGGCCACACACAGGTTTGATCCTTGGCATCCCATATGGTCCCAAACCAGGACTAATCCCTTGAGTACAGAGCCAAGAGATGCCCCTGATCACTGTCAGGAATGACCCCAAAACAAAAATAAACAAACAAAAGGGTGAAGAGATGGCATGGAGGAAAGGCCTTGCATGCGTAAGGACGGTGGTTCGAATCCTGGCATCCCATATGGCCCCCCGAACCTGCCAGGAGCAATTTCTGAGCACAGAGTTGGGAGTAACCCCTGAGCGCGCTGGGTGTGACCCAAAAACCAAAATGATAAAATAAAATAAACAAAGTCTTGTTCACTCAAAACACATAAACTGTTGTTGTAAGCGTCACTACAGACCCACTGCATTTTGAGGTTTTTGTTGACAGGTACAGAGAAAGTGAAAAATAAGCCTCTATATCCGATACAAAAATTATCTTCATTTCATCTTCATTAAAATTAAACTGCAATCCACCTTTATTCTCTATGAAATCTATTCCCACACTAGAAAAATCCATCATTTTTCATACATTTTACTCAGATAATAAATGACCCAAAACAAAAAATTTTGAGAATAAAAGTCTCAAGAATTAGGTTTTCTGGTAAATATTCAATGAAAATATTTAATAGGAAAATTTGTAGCCATTTATTAATTTGTCATCCTATTTTGTTTTACTTTTAAAGCTTAAAATTAAATGCATAAATTATGGATCAGAGTGATAGTTCACGGTCAAATCCAGTTCAAACTTGGGCATTTCATATGGTCCCCTCCAGGATTGACTTCTGAGAGCAGAGCCAGGAGCAACCCTTAAGTATTGCTGAGTGTGGCCTAAAATCAAAAATCAGCCCCCCCCCCAAAATGTATAATTATTTCTGACCCAACTATTTTTCAAAAATAAAAAAAATAGATGAATTTTAAGTCCCCTTCAACTCTAAAATTCTATGTTGACTTCTATCAGCATAGGTCAATTCTATGTTCTACACTTATCAGACTATATTAAAATAATATAACCCTTATAATAAAGGATAAAGCAAACACCTAGAGGATGATGGCACAGTAAATTAATCCACATACTTTATATAACATAATCATTCAATTTCTAAATTTGTCCATTTAAAAATATTTGGGGCCAGGGCCAGAGAGAAAGCACAGCGGTAGGGCTTTTTGCCTTGTGAGCAGCTGACCCAGGTGTGGCCCCAAAACAAAATAAAAACTAAAAAAAAATAAATTAAAAATGGGGCCAGGTATAGTTCAAGTGGCAGCACATGCATGCCTGAAGCATGCCCCAATTCCAATCCTGAGTTCCACTGGCCATGATCCCCAACCTTGTTAAGTGTAGTAACCCTGGTAACTCCTGAACACTGCTGGGTATTAATAATCCTATTTTAAGAGATTTAAAAACCAGTATTAAGGAATTAGGATGATCTTTTTACATAAAATAGGAGAAATTCTCATTATTAAGAAAAACAAGAAAAATCACTACCTTGGATATATTTACATCCAAGTTAAAGTGAGATCTCAACAGTTAGGCTACCTGGGGATGTAGTGTTGAGAGTGGGAATCACACCCAGCTGTGCTCAAGGCGTGTTCTTGGAGGTACAGAGGAGATCATATGTGGTGCCAGGGATCAAACCTCAATCTATTGCATGCAAGGCAAAAGTTCCCTACTATACTCTTTCTGGCTCCTAGATCTCAATATTTAGTTACCAAATTCATTATCACTTGACAATTCTGGCTATTTCTTAATTTGACAACTAGAATAGGTTTTCATTATCTCTAAGTTATCCAAAAGTGCTGGTGGTAAGTAAATCAACGATTATGAAAAAGCTATGACTGGAAATCATTCTATGCATAAGACAGAGGAGTGAGTCTGCCATCTGGAGCAAGTTGAGGCAATAATCCACAATGTATGTAACAAAACATTTTAAGCTGGGAGTTTATAGTAACAAGGAGAGGAAATCTGAATGCAAATTATAATATAATTATGCAATTAATTGTGCAATAATTATGCGATTATGCAAATTATAATTACACACTTGGATAGCTAGAAGAATCATCAGAGCACTAATAGTAACTAAAAAGAAGGAATTCTTTAGACAGTAAGTATTTCCATTTGGGTAGATTAAGTTTGAAATCACAACAGCAACTTTACATCTATGAGGTCAATAAGCAGTGAGTTAAAGCTCAGAGACGAGATCAGAGCTGTATTAAAACTTGAGACATCCCTTTACAAGGGAAAGTTGGATTAATTTAAAAATAGCACTTAAAAAAGGTAAAACTAGTACTTACACCCAGTGACAGCCATCAGAACAAGGTTTCTTTGTTTTGTTTCTTTCAACTTACCCATAAGGCATCAGAAGGACATCTAGCATGAAGTCCAAAAGCAGCTGCACAGTCTTTGGTTTCTCAGCAAGATTAAACGGAGAGGCTGATTTTGATGATTCAACAGGGTATTTCATGTGAAAAAGGGTTGGTATTAAAAGATGCATTAAGCTGAAAAAACAATTACATTTATTGCAACTACTTAAAAAATAAGACTTTTACACAAGCAAATAACAAAATTTACACAGGAAAAAATAGTAGCAACTACTATAAGAGCCATTTATTGTCAATCCTATTCCCATAGTCCTAACTTAGGGACTGGCTTAGATTTTCTTTCTTAAAGCTTAGTTCTGAGTTAAATTGATATTTAGAAAATCTGGCTCTTCACTAAAAAATATCTGAATAAAAAACATATGATATGAGCTCAGTGTTACTATCTAAAGTTGATAAAGAAGATTTGTATCTAACTTTAGGTGAATTTCAAATTATAAGAGTAAGTTTTTATTTTCAGCAATTAAAACAATTACTCTAAATCTAAAGAAATTTAAAAATTATGTTAATGTGTGAATATAATATTAAAGTCTACTATTGTGCTTAATCAGCATAATACTAAAGTCTCTACTCTGAATTTGTTACAGACACTTTAGCAATTCCTTCTACTTTTGGTATACCTTTTGTTTTTTTTGTTTGTTTGTTTGCTTTTTCGGTTTTTGGTTTTTAGGTCACACCCGGCAATACTCAGGGGTTACTCCTGGCTCTACGCTCAGAAATCACTCCTGGCAGGCTCAGGAGACCATATGGGATTTGAACCACCATCCTTCAGCATGCAAGGCAAACAGCCCTTCCTCCATGCTATCTCTCTGGCCCACTTTTTGCCTTTTTTTTTTTTTTTTTTTTTTTTTGGTTTTTGGGCCACACCCGGCGATGCTCAGGGGTTACTCCTGGCTGTCTGCTCAGAAACAGCTCCTGGCAGGCACGGGGGACCATATGGGACACCGGGATTCGAACCAACCACCTTTGGTCCTGGATTGGCTGCTTGCAAGGCAAACACCGCTGTGCTATCTCTCCGGGCCCGTCCTTTTGCTATTCTTAACAACACATTAAAACAAGTTCAAGCAGTGCTTAACATATGTTCATTAATTTGTAAATGTTATAATCCATTAAAAATGTTTATGTTCTAAAAAACAAACTGAAAACATTTAGCACCTCTTCCCACACAACTTCTGCTCCCTTCACAGTGATTTTAATCAATAAAGAGCTATAATACGGAATTTGAGATTAAGCCCAGACACAATGAATGCCAGTATCTAAATCTCTTTGTTCCCATCATAATATAAACAAATGATCTATTCCTTAAGTGTTTTGGAACTTATACTCTTCAGGATAGAAATATTTTGATGAAAATAGTTTATAGCTCTATATTTTTACATACACGTAAGACCAGTTGTTTAAAAATAACTGCAAAAAAAAACAATGCAGAATGTTACCCAACACATGAAGACAGAAAAAATGTTAGCTCTACACATTTTTCAATATGTTCACAAAAATATTTGGTAGTAACAAAGCAATGATATTGACACAACACAGAAAATTCAATTATTTGTCCTCCAAAAATTCAAGAGTAAGTAGTATACATTTGCCTAACTGAAACCAAACATGCAGAACTATTTTTGGAAAGGCCGTTAACACTTGCAGGTGGGAAATCAGAGAGCAGAGGAAACCATACCTATCCTGCTGTGGCTGAGGCTTCCCTTCCATGGCAGTAAGGAGTGTGGGGGCCAGTTCACACTGTTTTTCCACTGGTAGGCGAGGATAGCCCATCTTAACATAAATTATAGTAAAATTCTAATGCAATAAGACAAAAGCAAGTATAAGAAATACAGAATTTCTATAAAAAACATATGATTGACAACAGAAGGGCGACTGATATGTCAAGAGAAATCACCTCCTCCCTCCACATTTCATCACATATAGTAAAACTTCACTATTCTATCCCAAGAACAAGTTCTATCCTTCCTTACAAAAAAAATGTTTTAACAATGGGCTTCATGTAAGGACATGAATCAAATGCGCTCATGTCACGTACACTGCAGACTTTGCATACACACCATTTTGTCAATCGTGCCTCAATAAAGCTAGGAGAGTAGAATAAGCCACGTGCATATGCTATCACTTTAGTCATTTAGTGATCAAATGGTGACTGATCATTTGGGGCTGACTGAGACAGTACAGCAGTTGGGAATTATATCTAGCATGTGCGCAAAGTGAGTTCAACTCCTGGCACCTGTCAGTTCCCTGATCCTTGCTGGGTACAACTCTAGAAGTTCCCAGTACCATTCAGTTCAAGCAGCATCACATCCATCCTTGGACCCTTGTACTCAAGCACTGACCTCGCTGGCAGAGATTCACTGTTGGGGGCCCCAGACCTCCTGGGAGCCCTCACATGCACCCAAAAGAGTGATAATCAAGTTGGAAGAATGGACAATAGGAAGACACTTGCCTTGCCCATAGACAACTCAGTGCCACATATGGTCCCCTGAGCCCACCAGGAGGGTCTCTGAGTGCAGAGACAAGAGAAACCCCTGAGCACAGCTGAGTGTGCCCCCAAACAAAAAAAGAGTAATAAAAGCATTTGATTTAAAGTTACATTACACAGTAAACGTTAAACCTCCCATGTACACACACTAATCCTTTTGTTTGTTTGCTTTTGAGCCACACCTGACAGTGCTTAGGAATTACTCCTGGCTCTGCACACAGAAATCTCTCCTGGCAGGCTCAGGAGACCTGAGCCTGGAATACTGGGGATCAAACCTGGTTGGTTACATGCATGCATGCAAGGCAAATGCCCTACCCTCTGTGTTGTTATTGCTCAGGCCCCTGAAATAATCCTTTTAATATCATAATTAATCCTTTTATAATATAAATAATATAATAATATATTGTAAAATATAATTATATTTATATGCAATATATAATTATATTTATATAGTATATAGTGATATATTATGTATTTTATATTATGTAAGACATTACATAATATAATAATAATTCATCCTTTTAATATTAAGAGCAGAGCACACAAATACTAAAATGATACAGCATATTGCAATACGGAATCCTCACTTAATATAAGGACCAAGGGGAACTAAATGTTGTGGAGTGTTTAAATCACTATAATCCACATGTATACCCCATTTTAAGCAAATTTATAAGTGTCTATCTAGACTGATTCAAAATTATCTTCTTTTCATCTTAGAATAAGCTTCACAAGATAATTCCTTTAAAGACATTCTATTTTCAATTGGTTGTCTGTTGTTTTGTTTTGTTTTGTTAGACATCTGGCAATGCTCCAGACGGCTTATTCCTGGCTCAACACTCAGGAATTTTTCCTGATGTTCAGGGGACCATATGGAATATGGAACACTAAGGATAAAACCCAGGTTGGCTCTGTGCAAAGCAAGCACTCTACCTACTGTATTATAGTTTTGCCCCCTCTAGCTATTTTATGGGCACACAATTTTCCTATCTACAAAAATAGGAAGAACATTTGTAACTTATCTTCAGAGCAGGCAAGTATGCCCGGAACCATAGGTGGCCCCAAAGATCTAGAATACCAGATGTTAAATAATCCCAAAATATTTAGCCTCAATACTAGGAATAAACAACAAAGGAAATAATATCAGGGGCTGGAGGGATAGTATAACAGGGCCTGGGGACCCGGGATGGTAGAAGGCCGCAAGCCTACCCAGGTTTGTTCCTCAGTTCCTCAAGCTCTGTCAGGAGTCAACCTTGACTGAGCACCACGAGCAGCACCAGGTGTGGCCCAACGAACAAAAACAAAACACAAAGAACATCACCTGTCATCATGAAGCATCAACTACTTTTAATAATTTTCTTGGACATACCATATTTTCCAGCGTATAAGACGACTTTTGAAACAAAAAAAAAAGTCAACCGAAACTCGGGGGTCGTTTTATATGCCGAGTATATCCCAAAAAATGTTTCAATATGCTGCTAAACGAAAATTGTCTGAATATTGCCACAAAACGAATTTTCCAACTCGATCCTGCACCAATCACTGCAAGGCTGCTCAGACCACCTCTCTAACTCAGCCAATCCAAGCAGGCTTTTTATGCATGCAAATTAGACAATGTTCTGGACCCGAATCTATACTGTCAAAAGCCTGCTCAGATTGGCCAGAGTCAGAGAGGAAGTCTATGACAGTATAACCTTTGAACCTTTGCTTGTTGTGATTGGCTCATTGTGGTACATACAGTTGCAGCACAGGAACGTTCTGTCTAATACAGTGAATACAGGCCTACACCTATGTTTTAACTGCAAAATTAGGGGGTCGTCTTATACGCCCAGTCATCTTCTACACCAGAAAATACGGTAAAAGAATATTTAACAACCTTCACTTATTCAACTTCCTAAATACAGTGATATATACACATATGCAAATGTATACACTTATATTTAAATTCAACCTTTTAATCTCTTCTTTCCATCTGGCCCCCTTTTTTTTTCTTGAATCCTTTATTTGTGCCTAGGATACATCACCCTTCCCTTGGTTCAGACTCATCTCAAGTAGTCTAAGAAGCAACATTCTATAAAATACCAACATACCTAACAAGTCATTTCACTGACAAATATTTTTGTTTGGTTGGTTTTGTTTTGGGGTCACACCCGATGGTGCTCAGGATTTACTCCTGGCTCTGTGCTCAGGGGTCACTCCTGGCAGGAAACAAACCTTGGTCAGTGGTATATGCAAGGCAAGTGCAAGTGCCCTACCAGCTGGACTCATCACTGAGCATCATTTTCGCCCAATGAAAATTCCCATGCATTATCTTATTCCTATCATACATATCCTTTAAGGTAATGACTTTCTCTGGATCAGTATTCATTTAATAATAGTATGCCATTTTATGAAAATCCCATGTTTCACTTAGAAATTGTCTAAGGTAAAATTCTAAGTGTGCCAATATTTTGATGGCATGTGATAAACCTGATAAAAAAAAAAAAAATACGTAAGTCAGAAAATATCCCGAAGGAAAACTCACTGTGACAAAGGAAACTGCAGCAGGATCCTGGTACTGAACCAACAGTGTCTCTACTGGAAGCTGTATTTTGGGGCGACTTTTTATACGCTTGTTCAGATGGACCAACAGTTCCATCACCTAAGATACAGAGAAATGTAAACTGAAAAAATGATTGAAAATAACTTAAAAAACAAACCATTTTTTCAAATATTTATTTCAGGATGCATAGATAGTACTGGGCTAAGGCAAATGCCTTGCACACACTCAACCCCGATTCTATACTTGGCACACACACACACAGTACTCACAACACAGTATTCTTCTATATTACCAAGAGTAGCCTGGGAGACCTCCCAAGCACTGCTAGATATGACTTCGGTGGGCTCCAAGCCTCATTAAGGTGGGTGAGTGGTTACAGTACACATCCTTGGCTCCCAGGGCTGAGCTGTCTCTGGCACAGTTAGTCAAGCATCACCCAGAATATTGCCAGGGCCTCAAAAACTTCGTGAGTAGCATTTGTGAGTTGGTAACCACCATGTAAAGTTTTTTTTTGTTTTGTTTTGTTTTTTTATGTATAGTAGCTACCTACTAGGTTCCATTAGGTGAAAATATTTGACATCCCAGAATGAGAAGATTGGAGTCTTGTTCAAAAATGCTGTCCTCCAAGAATATACATGAGAATTTACTTAATGAATTCAATTTTATGATGTCCTCTATTTCATCAAAGCTGATTCCAGAGAAGCCTATATGTATTAGTATTTATATTTATTAGTATTCAGAAGGACTGTAAACAAATGATTGCAATATGGATTGCTGTGTCTTCTAAAAACCAATGTAAAGATTTAAGAAAGAAATCACGCTTGGATGAGATCAAACAATGGAATCGTCTCCTCATAAGGGAAAGGAAAGTTTGGAATTCTCTCTGCCATGAGGATTGAAGAGCACAGCCCGCTGCCACCACACAAAGTTCCATCACAAAGAACCCAACCATCCTGACCTCCGATTTCTAGTCTCTGGAACCAGCCTATGATATTGTTATACCAGCACAAACTGAAGACACACAAAATTATAAAGGTATAAAATATTATGTTTTAATTCTAGAAGACAAAGTCTAAACTCTTCTTCATTTCAAAGTTTCTGCACTAACCAGCCTCAAAGAAAGTATAAAGACTATTAGTGATATTTAAGACAAAGCAAAAGTTCAAAGGAATATAGAACAATAATGAAATGGGTGATCTTAAAAATATAAATGAGTGTTTTTCATTAAATGATAATAAAACAGTTGACAATCCATTACAGATGAATAAACAGAGGCTTAGGAAAGTAACAGAGGCTTAGGAAAGTAACTTGGCAGAAAACTAAGCCAGCAAGTGGCACAGTATAGATCAGAGATTAGCAAATTTACCTAACCTAACTTTTGTTTCTGTTTTTTTTGTTTTTTGGGTCACACCTGGCAGCGCTCAGGGGTTACTCCTGGCTCTATACTCAGAAATCGCCCCTGGCAGGCACAGGGGATCATATGGGATGCCGGGATTTGAACCACTGTCCTTCTGCATGAAAGGCAAACACCTTACCTCCATGCTATCTCTCTGGTCCCTTAGCCTAACTTTTTAGAAAAGAGTCTCTCAATACTCCACTCACCCTGAAAATCTACTCTCCTTAAGGACCAAAGGGCAAAGAGCCTCTAATGGCATATCCATGCTGCTGGATGGTTCCCTAGGGGGAGGAAACACTGGTTTTGAAAACACTTGTCTAGACTTAACTCCAAGGAACATATCCTTAAACTTTTCAAACACTGACCAATGAACTCTATTCAGCTTCAAACATCCTTGAGACCCGTAACACTTGAGAGATCTAGAAACAAGCATTAACAAATCTACTTCTCAGAAGTTCCTAGCAGGTCAAATTCCATGACACAACTGGAGGTGGGGGTGAGGGGGAATAGGCTAAAGGAAATACCTTCTTCAAAATAATCTAGAACAATTCCTATGACTCTAGGAAAATTATTATTTGCTCTCTTTTTTCTTTCAATTTATATTTTAAATTAATGTAGGTATATTTGATTTTTTATTTCCTTCCAGCAACAGAAACACCATAATTATTAATTTCCTAAATTTAGTTGCTCACAGATTAGACTTAGTACCACTTAACAGTGCTTTTCTTTTCTTTTTTTTTTTTTTTTTTTTTGGTTTTTGGGCCACACCCGGTAACGCGCAGGGGTTACTCCTGGCTATGCGCTCAGAAGTCGCTCCTGGCTTGGGGGACCATATGGGACGCCGGGGGATCGAACCGCGGTCCGTCTCCTAGGCTAGCGCAGGTAAGGCAGGCACCTTACCTCCAGCGCCACCGCCCGGCCCCTAACAGTGCTTTTCTAATGCAGGTCTCTGAACCAGTGCCAGTCCACAGGAGTAAAAAGACTGAAATCTATTAGTCTAGCACACTTGGCAGCGTTTTCTAGCCTTCTAAAGGCTTCAAACCCTCTTCCAGCTCAAAATCTCTGCACAGGACTTTCATCTTTCTTTTTTTTTTTTGGTTTTTGGTTTTTGGGCCACACCAGGCGGTGCTCAGGGGTTACTCCTGGCTGTCTGCTCAGAAATAGCTCCTGGCAGGCATGGGGGACCATATGGGACACCAGGATTCAAACCAATCACGTTTGGTCCTGGATCGGCTGCTTGCAAGGCAAACACCGCTGTGCTATCTCTCCAGGCCCCAAGGACTTCTCATCTTTAATAGTCTCCGACCATATCTATCCACTTGTCTACTTTCTACACAGCACTGAGGCTGCTCCATACTCAGCCAAGAGCAAACCCTGAAATACATTCTTTCAGAGTGTATTTTCCCAACTTGCATTTATTGTACCAGTTCATAACTGTGTACTATCTGCTTGATTGTTAAATACAAGTTTTCCAAACTAGATATTTCCCCCACCAAAATTATTCTTAATAACAGGCATATAGAAGGCTTAGTAAATTATCTGACAAGTGATTAATGAGACTGATAAAATACAGAAACTAACACATGAAGAACTATTTTTATACCCTTATGTAGAAGGCCTTAGAAGAATTTTAAATAGGAAGTGACATAATCAAATATATATCTATGTCAGTAAAGCAGTATTAACAGCAAGCATATCAAATATATGACAAGAATGCCACATTCCTTTCTGCAAGCATAAGAGATGATCTTTAAAGATACTCTTTCTCCACTGAACCCAAACCAAGGCCTCAGAATCCCTCTTAAGCAGAGCTCCAAGAAGTCACTGCCAATCAATTTGTTGTCCAGTGAATGAAATTTGATGATAGCACAAAGACCCCAAAGTCCAGTTAACGCTTAATACACTTAAAAAACTATTTTTAAAATGAAGAGACAATGGTTACATGTAGGACACTTTTAACTTAGGTTAACAAAGAAAATCTTTTTCTGTATAATTGACTTATTTTTAAGCTTGAGAGATGCCCCCCAACAGGTCTTGGGGATCACATCAAGGTAGAGAAGAGATAGTGTGACATTGACTACCAAACTGTGGACCTCAAGCATACTGTACAAGGCAGGCACTACACCTCTATAAATTCTCTGCCTTGTCCATCAAAGAAAATTTTGATCTGACTGCTTTCCAGTTTTTGGTAATAATATTTTACATAATCCTAAAATAAGAGCTATACAACAGTCACATTTTTAAAACATATAACCATTTATTTATTCAACATTTACTGAATCCATTTATGCATCCATTTACTCAACATTAATTCCCGCCCCTGACTCCCTAACTGTCCCAGCATACTTACCTTTTTGCGTACACCTTCTTGGGTGCTGGACAGCTTGAGCAAAACAGGAGGAAGAAATTTAGATATAATACTCTGTAACTGTTCATCTGTTTCAGCATGGCCAAGTCGTAAAAAGACCCGTTCAAGCTGGTCTATAAAAAATAAGAAATAAAAACTCAGCAAATCAAACACAACTAAAATAATTCTTTTTACAGCTTAGCCCTTTAAGCCTACAGAACTTTCATCATACTAGCCCTGTATACAGATGATTCAGACACAGCTATAAACAACACTAAAAAAAGTTTAGTAGCTGGCCCGGAGAGATAGCATAGCGGTGTTTGCCTTGCAAGCAGCCGATCCAGGACCAAAGGTGGTTGGTTCGAATCCCGGTGTCCCATATGGTCCCCCGTGCCTGCCAGGAGCTATTTCTGAGCAGACAGCCAGGAGTAACCCCTGAGCACCGCTGGGTATGACCCAAAAACCAAAAAAAAAAAAAAAAAAAAAGTTTAGTAGCTAATTACAACTGCCCTGGTCATTTAACCTCTGCAAGCGGTTAAGCAAAGCCAATAACAAAAATCTCTCCTATATACAAAGCTAGTCAGTTTTTCTAAAAGATTGAAACACTAAAAGGAATATGTGATTTTTTTTTTATGACTCTTCTAAACCTAGGTAGCACAGTAAGGTGTGATAACTTTACCCGATGCCAAAAATAAGATAATCTCTAGTGAGATTATCTTACTAATGAAGTTTCTCAAAACCACAGTCCTTTACTGCATTGAAATATCCTTTCTAGAATGTGAAATACAGGTTCCACAAGAAAGCCATTAAATACTCCCACAGAGATGCACCCTCCCTGCCCACTCATAATAAACTACAGAGCCAGGAACAATGAACTAGTTTTAGTTCTGTCTCTTCGACCAATACATTACACATACAAACAACGGAGGAAGGTATCCCAACTACAAATGATATTTGATTTTAAGGAATTACTGTTACTTTCCTAGGTGCTCCAATGGTATTATAGTTGTGTTTGATTTTTAAATGTTTTTACAAAAAAAAAAATTCCCTGTAGTGTTTGGAGTCTTTCATGGAGCAAGAAAGATTCTAAACATAGATGATATTTATACAGTTATAGTCATGATTTAAAATTTATCAAACTGGGGCCAGAGCGATAGCACAGTAGTAAGGCATTTGCCTTGCATGCGGCAAACACAGGATGGACCCCAGTTCGAATCCCAGCATCCCATGTGGTCCTGCAAGCCTGCCAGAAGTAACTTCTGAGCACAGAGCCAGGAATAACCCCTGAGCACTGCCAGATGTGACCCAAAAACCAAAAACTCCCCAAAAAAAGTCATCAAACTCTGTACTTCCACATCCCACAATTAGTTTAATTAAAAAATACCTTGTTTTCCAAAGATAAAGAATGAAATATCTACAGTTGAAATGATATACATACTGGAATATATATCAAGTAATAAAGGATATAATGAACATCTGCAAGAGTGAGTTTTTATATGTTTCATCACAAAATAAAAGTTAACTATGCGAAAACATATAATTAGTCTGACTAGCTGCACTATATTTTAATAAAGAAAGATAGCACAGCAGTAGGGTGTTAGCTTATATGGTCTCTCCCTATGGTCCCCCAAGCCTGCCTGGAGGAACTTCTGAGCACAGAGCCAGGAGTAACCAGAGTGTGACCCCCCCCCCAAAAAAAAAAAGAAAAAGAAAAAGAATGATAAGAATATAAATAATAGGGGCTGGAGAAATAGCATGGAGGTAGGGAGTTTGCCTTGCATGCAGAAGGACCAGTAGTTTGAATCCCGGCATCCCATATGGTCCCCTGAGCCTGCCAGGAATGATTTCTGAGCGTAGAGCCAGGAGTAACCCCAAAGCGCTGTCAGGTGTGACCCAAAAAAAAAAAAACAAATAAAAAAAAAAAAAAAGAATATAAATAATAATTAGGAGTGAAGTTTAGAAGGCACCACATGAATGAGACCAAGATTAGTCCTTAGTGGTTAAGTTCAGTTCTCACAGAAAATAAAAATCTGAATTTTTGTAGTATATGCTTGAAAATCTCCATAGTAAAACGGGTCTGACTGAACTGGGTGGTGCTGAGAAGTGATCCCTGGAAGTGCTCAGAGAACCATGTGGTACCATGGATTTGAAATGGAGTCATCAGGATGCAAAAAAAAAGCATCTTAACTTAACCCTTGCACTACTTCTCCAACACTCCATAGTAATTGGGGGGGAAGGGGCACACTAGCGGTGCTCAGGTTACTCCTGGCTCTGTGCTCAGAAATTGCTCCTGGCAGGCTCGCGGGACCATACCAGGGATTGAACCAGCATCCATCCTGGGTCAGCCTCATGCAAGACAAATGCCCTACCACTGTGCTACCCCTCCAGTCCCATAATAAATTTTTATCTTGTTTTGGAGCCATACTTGGTAGTGAATGCACACTCTGTATTCAGGAATAACTCCTGGCAGAACTCAGTAGATCAGATGTACCAGGGAGTCTGGCACTAGTGTTGAACACTTTCAAACCTAAGCCTTAAATTAATCCCTGTGCTGTCTCTGACCTATCCATAATAATTTTAATATATATATATATAGATATATGCATGGTATAGAATTCCTGAAGTGAACCTAGAAGCAATAGTCTAGTGGCAACAAGCACATCAAACATTCTACTAATTCTTAAGTATTCTCCAATGACAGGAAGCAGATGTCTTTACGGGGTGAGGATAAAAATAAGAAAAACCTGAAGTATCTTCTAATGCCAGAAAATAAATGAGACCTGGAAAATGTCCAAGAGATACTAAGACATCCTAAAAAAGAGTTCCATTATGATGAAAGTTAGAACAAGTTGAGGAACAAAATAGTAAACAGGACCTAATATAACCCGAAGTATGAAGTAAGTCAGTGCTGAGACAAGTATGTGATAGAAGAGACAAGTCTTCTGTGTGGGTTTTTTTTTTAATGAAATTTCAAGTAATATATATAAGTTCTTGATGCTCCAAGAGGTACCAATAGCAGACAGGACTTAGTAATTTATTTCAAAGAACAAAATAGGAAAAAATAAATACATTGACAAGAGAGTTCTGATAAAGCCTATTAAAAGAATGATGGAAGTTATCGGTGATGTCATGTGGTAATGATTCATGAAGAGCATCTGACCTTTGAGTGTTGTGTTCTTCCCAAAAACCCTAATGTGCATCAGATACTCAAGAATAAAACTCAAGAAAAAAACCCTGATCAGGACTGTTCAAGACTTTCAACATCAGGAAAAAACAAAGACTAAGAAATCTATGATAAATCAGAGAAAACAGAGATACATTACAACTAGAAGCAGCTTGATATGCTGGATTTGATCCTGCAACTGAAATAAGATATTAGTAGGGAAAACCAGTGAAATCTAAAGGAGTCTTAAGTTTAGATTTTTGTTTGTTTGGTTTGGCTTGGCTATGGAAGGCACACCTGGACTGGAGTGCTCACAAATTACTCACTCATGATGGGTCTCAGGAGACCAAAGAATTACCTGCTATCTCTGGCTCATTCAGCTTAACTCTCAACTTTTAAAAAAAAAAAAAAAAAAAAGGGGGGGCCAGGCAGTGGCGCTAAAGGTAAGGTGCTTACCTTGTCTGCGCTAGCCTTGGACGGACCGCGGTTCGATCCCCCGGTGTCCCATATGGTCCCCCAAGCCAGGAGCAACTTCTGAGCGCATAGCCAGGAGTAACCCCTGAGCGTTACGGGGTGTGGCCCAAAAAACCAAAAAAAAAAAAAGGAGAGGGTGGAGCGATAGCACAACGGTAGGGCATTTGCCCTGCACACAGCTGACCCAGGACAGATGGTGGTTCAAATCCTGACATCCCATATGGTCCCCTGAGCCAGGAGCAATTTCTGAGTGCAGAGCCAGAAGTAACCCCTGAGCTTAGCAAAAAAAAAAACAGCAAAGGGGCTTGAAAGATAGTACAACAGATACTACAACAGTAGTAGTTCAGATGGTATAACGTACCATCTTGGCACATGCCCAACCAGGTTCAGTCCCTGGCATTCCATATGGTTCATGTACACCACCAGGAACGTGACCCAAAAAACCACCTCCCCCTCCCAAAAAAAATAAGTTATTGGCAATAGTGAACAAAGCCCAACTTTTTTCATGTTGTTTTTAGTTTTGTTCTGGGGGCATACCAGTTGTGCTCAGGCGTTACTCCTGGCTCTGTACTCAGGACCATGCTCTTGGTAGGTGTAGAGACCATATGCAGTGCTGAGTAAAGAGCCTGAATAGGCCATATCCAAGGCAGGAACACTACCCATTGTTACTGTCATTCTGGGCTCTGCATTTAATCTAGCTTTTATGAAAGTTACAAGAGGCCTTCTAGGTTATCATTAGACCATGGAAATTACCTACAAATCTTAGTTACAAAACAGTAGAACCCTTTCTGTACAAAAAGTGGAAAATTAAAAAAATTTTATAATGAGAAAATCTGCACCAAAGGTTAAAATACTATGGTCCCTTTCACTCTTCATACAACCATGTGGTGCTTCCTATGTACAACCACAAGGTCACATAGCTTCTACTCTTTCTCACTAGGAAAAAAAAACACATCCTAAAGCATAAAATTATCTACAATGAGACTGCCAGGAAATATATTAATCTTGTGGGAATTCTAAAAATGTGAATAGTACATCTGAGCAAGAAAATCTTCTAAACACTTTGAAAGTATCAGCTTGAGAGCAGAGCAATAATACAGAGGATGGGGTATTTATTTCCATGTGGTTGACCTGGGTTTCGATCTCTCACACCCCATATCGTCTTCCAAGCTCACTAAAAGTGAACTCGGAGCACAGAGCCAGAAATAAGCCCTGAGCAGCTTCCAGTGCTGGGGAGAGGCAAAGGCAAAGGGAAAAAGAAGACAACTTTATAGTTTTTGTTCGTTTTAGTTTGGTTTTTGGTTTCAGGGGGCATGCATGGCCGTGCTCAGGGCCTCTGGTTCTGTGCTCAGAAATCACTCCTAGCACAGTTGGGGAACCACTAAAGGTGCCAAAGCTCAAATCAGCATTGCTTGCAATGTCAGGGATTCAAATCAGGATCAAACAATGCAAAAGCAAGAATCTGATCCCCATATTATCTCTTTGACACTAACTCTATTTTCTTTTTCCTGGCCCTAACTTTAAATAAATGATCATCAAGATTCATAAAATGTTTCAGTCTGTAAACGTTAGCAAAAATAAAGAGCAAAAAGTTAACAGTAAAATTCCTGAATCCTGTTTTTGAGGAATAAAATCTGAACCTGAACCCTGTGGTTTTACCCTCAATGATCATGACAAATTAAGTATAGATCTCCAGAAGAGTCTACTAAGAAACAAGAAGAATGAAACCAAAAGTTAAAGGGGGGGAGGGTCCTTCTTTATATGACTGAAACCCAACTACAATCATGTCTGTAATCAAGGTGCTTAAATAAAAATTAAAAAATTATTTTTTAACAAAAAGAATCCAAAAGTTCTAAACATTTGAAAGGAGGGCACAGAAAGATATTATTTTGGATAAACGCTTGTCTCCACAGAGGACCAGGTATGATCCCCAATGTTCCATGTGGTCCCCAAAGCACTACCTGAGGTGATTTCTGAGTGCAGAGCCTGAAGTAATTACTCCTGTGCATTGCCAGGTATGGCATAACGTCAAAAACAAATACAAAGCAACCTAAAACACAATCTTTTATACAGAGGAGATTTTTAGTTGCAGGAAACTGTGATCCATGGGGTCACTACAAAAATATCTGACATAGACAAACGTAAGACAAACATTGCTTCAGAGTGAGGAGCAAGTCCCATCCTTTACATAAGTTCAATTTTTTTTAATCACAAGCAAAACCATGTCAAATCAATTTCGCTTGTGAAAAATTAATGGCCTTTCCATACGTATTCTCAGATAAATCAACACTGCTAAATGTGCGGATCAGACTCTGAACTTTATCTCCTTCTATACTAACTCATTTTAACCAATCTATGACAATACTATTTTATAGTATGAGTTTGTTTCCTTTAATACAAGTTCTCTATCTTGTAGTAATATATGACTCTGGAGCAAAATATATCTTGTAGCAAAATAAATCAAAACTCCAGTTTTTAGAATAGTCATAGAATTGATACTGTGTTTTCAAGTATCCCTATTAACTGTTTTAGGTCAGTCCTTACACAAATACATTAGGATTTATGCATTAAACACACATATATTTGTTCGAAGTATATAATATTTGATTCTACAATCAAAGACTTTAAGATTTCCTAACCCTGTTACATTTTAATACTAAATTTTTCATTTTAACACTAGTTCTTAAAATAATTATCCTAAAAATAATCTGAATGACCTTAAATATTTTCATTAACACTAAAGATGTAATAGCTATGACAATTTTGTGGTACTTTCTTTTTATTTAACTAACTCATCATTTACGTTATTGCCATTTTTACTAAAAGCAATGTTCGAAAGCACATCCATAATCATGTGTATCTCTACATTTGTATGTGTTTCTGTAAACTGTAACGCTAGAAATGGATGTGCTGAATCAATGGACAGAGGAATGTTTAAGTTTAACAGATTTATAGTAAATGCACTTTTTCATTTTATTTTTTGTTTTGGGACCACACCCAGAAGTGCTCATGACTTACTCTGGTCTATGAACTCGGGGATCTCTCCCTTGCAGGGCTCAGTGATCCATAAGAGATACAGGGAATTAATCCAGAACCAGCCATATGCAAGGCATGCACCTAACCCAATATATTCTCCAGTTCCAAGGAAATACACCTCAGATGCTATGTTATCAACAGGAAAATTCATTTCCCTATACCTACTCATACACTGAATAGTCAATCTTACAAAGATTTAAAGTAATCCATCCTAGATAAAAATGATAAATGATGGGCCCGGAGAGATAGCACAGCGGCGTTTGCCTTGCAAGTAGCCGATCCAGGACCAAAGGTGGTTGGTTTGAATCCCAGTGTCCCATATGGTCCCCTGTTCCTGCCAGGAGCTATTTCAGAGCAGACAGCCAGGAGTAACCCCTGAGCACCGCCAGGTGTGACCCAAAAAAAAAAAAAAAAAAAAAAAGATAAATGATCAGTTTCTTTATTTCATTACCTATTTTATTACTGTGGTAAAGTGTCTTTTCAAATATTTATTGTCATATCTTCTGAGCATTTTATTAATTTTCTTTCAAACTGCTAGTTTATAAAAACTATTACATACTAGGAAAGATCTCTTTTCTCACATAGTTGCAAATACTTTTCCTAACTGATAAAAGCTTTGTGCTCCTCTTCATATGTAATGTTTTAATATTGAGTATTCTTTTCATCTATGGCTTCTGGGTTTCTAATCATATTTAAAGGGCTTTTTCACATTTGACTTTAAAAAAAACATAGCTTGCTGGAAAAAGCTACAATAACAGTTGAGACTGCCGTCCTTATAAAAGCCTGCGTGCCTGCCAAGGCTCGCCCCTTGACTCAGGTGGGTAGTAGGGACCTGATGTCCAGGAGGGGTGTCTCTTCATTACTCTGAAACAGTGGCTCAACTGTACAATTCAAAGTAATTTCTGCTTTCTTGCTTAAAGAAGGTAGATTTCTAGGGGAATGCTGAGTACTTTGTTTCTGAAAAGGAGGTGGTAGGCCAAATAAATGTGGGGTTCTCTGGCTTAGAATATAGTATAAATAAAAGAGTTAATGTTGAACTACTTATTTCCTTCTGGGAATCTAGATTTTAAGTGCATTAAGTTAGGCAGAAGGTTCCAAGAAAACTCGCCCCAAATAAAAACCTCCACACTGAATTTTTAATGAGCATTCCTGGTAGATAACACCTCACACATGTTGTCACAACTTGCAGTAGAGGAATTAAGCATGCCCCGTTTTCATCCTCTAGGAAAAGACTCTTAGAACCTGCACCTTGTTTCCTTCTGACTTCTCCCCTTGTGCATTTTCCATTCCCTGCTTTGCTTTTCTTGTCCTTTCATGGCAATAAATCTTTACTGGGAATACAAATATATGCACAGCCCTCTGAGCCAATCACAGGGCCTGGAGGAGACCCAAGAGACACAGCCCTCTCAGAATGATTCTATTTTCTTCTACCTTCTAGCTTTTCTAGGGCCAGAGAGACTGCACTGTGGGTGCAAAAACAAGTTTGATCCCTAGCACCCCTAATGATTTTCCCAAGTCCTGCCAAGAGTGATTCCTGAATACAGAACCAGGATTGATCCCTGGGCACTGCCAGGTGTGCACCCCCAGAAAAAAAGGAGAACCCAGAGCAATTGTACAGTGAGAAGGGGGCTTGCCTTGCACATGGCAAATCTAGGTTTAATCTCCAACATCCCATATAAGTCCCCTGAATCCTTGCAAGATTCCTGGGCACAGAGCCAGAAATGGCCAAAAACCAAACAATGCACAAAATTTAAGTATACCCTTAAACACAGTGGTCTTTAACCACCAGTCCATGGACCAAGGCTGGTCCACAGGTATAGAAAGTTTAAAAACACTAGCCTGGACCAGAGAGATAGCACAGTGGTAGGGCATTTGCCTTGCATGCATGACAGTGGTTGGAATCCTGGCATCCCATATGGTCCCCCGAGCCTGCCGGGGGCGATTTCTGAGCGTAGAGCCAGGAGTAGCCCCTGAGGCCTGCCGAGTGTGACCAAAAACCACAAAAAAAAAAAAGAAAGAAAGAAAGAAAAATACTAGCCTGCACCTTGTTTTGAACTGCTGATGCATGCATCAGTATGAAAGCCAGTCCACAGGTATAAAAAAAACTGGAAACAGTATTGCAAAACACAGTGAATTGAAAAAAAAAAGGGGGGGGTAAGAGGGTAGTGGAGGAGAGGTGATGGCAGTGTATACCATGGGGGGAGTGGACAGAGGGGTAGTGGTAGGGAAACTGGGACACTGGGGATAAAAAATGTTCACTGGTGAAGGGACAGTGTTAGACATTGTATGACTAAAAATCATCAATAACTTTATAACTATCTCACAGTTATTCAATTTTCTTTTTTTCTTTTTTTTTTTTAGTTTTTGGGCCACACCCGGCGACGCTCAGGGGTTACTCCTAGCTATCTGCTCAGAAATAGCTCCTGGCAGGCATGGGGGACTATATGGGACACCAGGATTCGAACCAACCACCTTAGGTCTTGCATCGGCTGCTTGCAAGGCAAACGCTGTTGTACTATCTCTTCGGCCCCTCACAGTTATTCAATTTTAAAAATTATTCTTCGTTTATTTTTTGGGCTACACCCGGCAGCACTCGGGTTATTCCTGGCTCTTCACTCAGAAATCACTCCTGGCAGGCTCAGGGACCATATAGGATGCTGGCGATCGAACCTGGGTTCGTCCTGGGTTGGTCATGTGCAAGGCAAAAGCCCTACCACTATGCTATCTATCACTCTGGCCCCAATTTTAAAAATTACTTTAAAAAAAAGATTGAAGAACAGTGATTAAATGAACCCATGAAAGTGCCACTCAAGCCAATCTAGTTCTATTTTGAGACTTGTACAAAAAAGGGTTTCTATAGGACCCAGAGTCTAAAAGGAGTGAAAACCTGTTTATCTTTTAAGCACAGTGAGTTCTAAGTAAGTCCTCACTCATCTAGGATCACAGAAACAATTATCACAAAGTGAGAACTTGTATGAGACCCTCTGACCTTCAGTCTAAAGATCTTTGCCAAGAAGACTGAGAATTATACAAATCCAAAATAAAAGAAAAGAGAATTACACAAATCCAATGACTTTGAGACTAAAGAAAGCTCACTATTATAAACAAACAGCTACTACTAAAAAGTCTCATGCCACAAATCTTTCTGCCTCCCTGCTCCTTCAAGACCCAGCAAGCACCCTCCCTCCTGCTTCTGGAAGGAGGTTCTAATTAATCTATCCAGGTCACCCTTTCAGTTATGCCTCGTTCTAATATTTACAGCAATCCTACCTGGTAATCCTGAGGATATAAAGAGTGAAGGATGCTTCTTCTGCAGATGTGTATATAACTGATGCAAAAAGGAAACAGAAGGCCTGAGACAAGTTGCTCAAGGCAATATTTAAGTAAATAGAAAAAGAATTCACAAATGTGAATGAAATTTCGGCAATCAACAACAACAACAACAACAACAACAAAAAAAAACCAGCAAATTCAGTGTAGGGTCAAAAGAATTAAAGAAAGAGAAAATAGACTAGCAAATGAGAATTGGAAAGTTTGTTTCAACCGTACAGAAAAAAATACCTAAATCCCTTGCAAGTAGATTACTGACAAAAGAGTGAAAAGATCTTTTAACACTTTGCTCAGGGTTAATCCTGGCTCTGCACTCAGAATTATTCCTGGCAGTTGGAGGGCCATATGGGAGGATGAAACCCAGTCAATAGCATGAAAGGCAAATAGCTCTAACCAAAAAAAAAAAAAAAAAATCTGGGGCCGGAGAGATAGCATGGAGGTAAGGCGTTTGCCTTGCATGCAGAAGGTCAGTGGTTCTAATCCCGGCATCCCATATGGTCCCCTGAGCCTGCCAGGAGTGATTTCTGAGTGTAGAGCCAGGAGTAACCCCTGAGAACTGCCGGGTGTGACCAAAAAAAAACAAAAAAGAAACTGAATAAAGTTGTTAAGTGCTATTAAAAAAAAAAAAAAAAAAAAAAAACACCATTGGAGCTGGAGAGATGATAGCACAGCAGTAGAGCATTTGCCTTGTAAGTGGACGAACCAGTATGGATGGTGATTTGAATCCTGGCATCCTATATGGTGCCCTGTGCCTGCCAGGAGTGATTTCTGAGCACAGAGCCAGGAGTAACCACTGGGCGCTGCTGGGTGTGGCCCAAAAAAAAAACAAAAAACAAAAACAACAGACACCATTAAGTAAAACAATATATATATGTTTTTTAAATAAAAAGAATTGAATATAACTATATATATAAATATATATATATATATAATATGACTTTTTGAAATTTTCTACAAACCAAGAAAAGCGAGTAATCCATATGCAAAATTAGCACAGTGAGATGCAGGTTCACAACTTTTACATCAGAAAAACATGAAATCAAACAAAATCAAGCAAAACAAAATTGACGGCTAAAGCAATAGTACCATAGGGAAGGCACCTGGTTTGCACAGGGCCAACTAGTTTCAGTTCCCAGCAAACCATAAGATCAGCCCTCCAGGACTGAACCCTGGGCATAGAGCCAAAAGGTAGCCCTGAAAATTGCTGTGTAGCCAAAAATAAATAAATAAATAGTATGAATGGCTGGCAAATACTTCAAACCTAGACTTCACACAGATGCAGCGCGATACAATCCTTGAAGAACCACTATCTAGCAAAGTCATCTTTAGGAAAGCTGAAGAGGTCAAACCTATCCTAAGAGTCCTACTCCAGGGGAACATACAATCTAATGCAGTGCCCCTCAGAGCAGCCAAACTGCAAACTCACCAATCAACAGAAACAATGAATCCTTCTGCTTTCAGTGAGAAGGTATTACAAAGTAAGCAATATTCAGTAAGTCAAATAACTGACTTATTCTGCCTTAAGTTACCCAATTAACAAGAAATAATTTCTTAGTCTCAATTCATAATGTTTACTATCAGAGACAAACATAAGACCTATTAAAAAACTGTTCAAAGGGCCAATGAAGAAAAAAGTCAGTCTAATGTCTAGAGAATGGGTAGCATAAAATAGTGAAAATAAACAAATGTTAAATATCACCTGAACTAGAATTAACAAAATCTAAAAATCTAAGATCAGGGGCCAGAGTAATAGAACAGGAGGTAGGACATTTACAAAGCATGTGGCTAACCAGGGTTCAATCTCCAGCATCCCAAGTGGTCCCCCATACAATGCCAGGAGTAATTGCTGAGCGAAGAGCTGGAGTAATCAATGAGCACTGCTGGGTGTGGCACAAAAACAAAAAACTAAGACCCAACTAGAAGTAAGATGCAGAAAGGTATCTTGTATGATTCCATTTATGGAAAATTTAAGTGAGATGTATACACATTTTGCATGTGATATCTTCATCACAGAAGTGACAAAGAAGGAAAACAGGAAGGAAAGGAACATTTGTGTTTACAGGAAAGAAATTAGAACTATAATTGCCAAGTTGTTGTTGTTTTTTTTTTTTTTTGAATAAGTTTATTTCCTTGAACTAGTGCCAGAGAGGTGTTAGAGCAATGGGCTGCTGCACGCTTGAGTAGGCAGTTGGCCCAGGTTCAACCCATGGTTTCCCAATCAAAATCAGAAATGATCGTGGAGCACCAAGTGAGAAATAATCCATGAGAACCACAATGCTGTGTCCAAAAAAAAATAAAATAAATAAAATGAAATAAAATAAAATTAATGACCTGAAGAGATAGTACAGATTGCATGCTGCCAATTCTGGATCAATCCCCTTGGTGCCGTTGTAATGCAGCATGTAGGCCCAGATTAGATCTTCAGCATCCCCTATGAGTCTCCAAGACAGACAGGAGGGATTCCTAAGTGCAGAGCCAAAAGTGACCCCTGAACACTAACAGGTGTGGCCCAAGGAACAAACAAATAAATAGCAACCTATGAGATCACATAAGGTTTCCTGAACCCAGAGTAAAGTAATCCTTAAGCACAAAGCACAGATCAGCTAGACGTAGAACTAAGCCTAAATTCTGCTGATGTGGTTTAAAACCAAAAAAAAAAAAAAAAAGACAAAAGAAATGAAAGTAAACAAGATACCTAACAGCAAAACATTGTTTTAAAAATATGCAAAGATAGGGCTGGAACCATACATAATACAGTGAATAGGGTGTTTACCTTACACACAGCCAAGCTGGGTTCCATCCCTGACAGCTCATATGGCCCCTGAACACTGCTAGAAGTGACTGACTCAGAGTGCAGAGGCAGGAGTAACCAACCCAAGTGTTATATAAATTTAAGCCACAGAATTCTAAAATTAGAACTTTAAAGAAAACAACAATAAGAATAAAAAAAAAGAACAAATATTGTGTGGTGGGAATGCAAAACAGTGGAGTCACTTTGGAAAAGAGTTTGAATGTTTGCTACAGAACTAGAATCAGGATTGGATAGCACCAAAGATAAGGTACTTGCCTGGCATGAGGCTGACCCAGGTTTGATCTTGTGTCAAAATTAACGTCATATGCTCTGCCAAGTACCAGCGGGAGTGATCACCAACTACAGAGGCAGGAATGAGCCCTGAGCATTGCTGGGTATGGCACAAAATAAAAGCAAAAATTTTGTTAACCAAAAAATAAAACGTTCAGGGGTCAGAGTGATAGTACAGTGGGTAGGGTGTTGCCTTGCATGCAGCTGACCCAAGTTCAATCCCTGACATTCCAGATCCTTAGAGCCTGCCAGAAGTAATTTCTAAGTGTAGAGCCAGGAATTACCATTGAACACTGCAGGGTGTGGCCTAAAAATCCAAAATCAAAAAATAAAATAAAAGGTTCAAAGGGGTGGAATGCACACTCTACATAAGGGAAGTCTATATTCAATTATCAGAATCACATGGCCCCTGAGTGCCAAACCAGCAGTAGCTGTTAAATATTGTTTAGTGTGGCCCAAAATTAAAAATCATCATCATTATTATCAGCACATCATTGCTATTTTCCTGAAGAGACCATTCACATAAGACCTGCACAAATATTTACAGCTGCTTTATACAGTAAATAGGTAAATAAATGGATAAACTATGGTGCATCCAGATGATAAAATTGTATCCCATGCTAAAGAGACATTTCAACCATGAAAAGATATGATAGAACCTTTAAGGCATATTGTAAGGTGATACTAACAGCCCTAAACAAAGGTGTTCCCCTCAACTTCCTTTTTTCCTCAATCTCTTCTTTATGTAAAAACCAACCTGGATTACAGAACTTTCCCCCACCCTGGTGGATTTGGCTCTGGATAAGAGCAGGGATGGAGTGACAGCACAGCAGTAGGGTGTTTTGCCTTGCTCTCAGCAGACCCAGGACAGACCTGCATTCCATTGCTGGCATCCTCATCCCATATGGTCCCTGGAGCTTGCCAGGAGTGATTTCTGAGTGCAGAGCCACAACTTGGGGTGTGGCCAAAATAATGGGGAAGGGAGGGGCAGGGAGGGGAGAAGAGCAGTAGCCCAGGTTCAATTCCACAGCAACCCATATAGCCCTCCAAGCTTCACCAGGATTTATTATCCATAAATGCAGATACAGGAGTTAAGATCTGACAGAGCCAGATTTGGCAAAAACACACACACACACACACACAACTGAAAAGGATATATACAATATAATCTTAACTATATGATATTCTTGGAAATACAAAGACAATAGATAGACCAATAGTTGCCAGGGAGGAAGGAGGTTGAAGGTGAAGAGGAAGCTGCAAACAAGATTATTAAAAGAGTAGTGAAAATACACCATATAATATTACAATGACAAATGTACAAAAATTCAAAAATAACAAAATGTATAAGAATCAAAACAGACCATAAATGTAACCTTTTAGGTAATGATAATGTGAAATAATCAAAAAGATTTAAGGACTTCAATTTTACCCAATATTAGGCACTGATATCTAAAACTGTAATTATTCCTGAAAAATAAAAATGTCTACATAAAACACTCATTCTCTCTAAACTACACAACTCTGACTTTTCACTTAATAAAGAAAAGCTACAAATTAGAAAAGGCTATTTATATGAATTTTTCACTCATCATTACTTATGGGAAAAAAACATGTGAAGGGGCCGGAAAGATAGCATGGAGGTAAAGTGTGTGCCTTGCATGCAGAAGGATGGTGGTTCAAATCCCAGCATCCCATATGGTCCCCTGAGCCTGCCAGGAGCGATTTCTGAGCATAGAGCCAGGAGTAAGCCCTGAGTGCTGCCAGGTGTGACCCCAAAAAAATAAAATAAAATAAAATAAAACACGTGGAAAAGGGGGAAGCAATAAATTTGTTTCCTTAGATTTATTTACCTTTCCTTGAAAACCTGAATATCAAAATACTACTCACAAACTAAAAAAGAAAAGCTGTCAAACAGTAAAAAAAAAAAAAAAAATTGAAAGGACTGTATTTAAGGAAGTGATTATATCCATGTGGGAGAATTTCAAAATACTCTTCTTATGGTTTACCACAAACTTGTCATTACTAATTTAGTCATTAGCATAAAGTGTGAATTAAAAAGAGAAAATAGCTGTTTTAAATTGCTTTGCATTTTCTATAAGAAACTTTTTTTAAATGACAGTAAATTTTAAATCAAGTTACAGAGTACAAAGGAAATTGGAAGGAAAGCTTGAAAATAATCTACACTACTTATTATCACATCAGAAATCAAGTAATAAGCTACAGCTACAGGATTTGAGATATCAAATAACCAGGAAGATATACTAGATTATATTTTAACAAAGAAAATATTCTCCCTAATCATATTTACTAAATCCAAAAATCCAAATTCACAAATATGAAAATCCATTATACCCATTCTATCTTCCACTAAAACCATTTTATCTTCATAGTCTTTTTTTTTGGTTTTGGGGCCACACCAGGTGATGCTGGGGGTTATTCTTGGCTCTGCACTCAGAAATCGATCCTGGCCTGGGGGATCATGTGGGACGCCAAGGAATTGAAACGCTGTCTGTCCTAGTCTAACGCTGGCGGACAAGGCAGATGCCTTACTGCTTGCACCACCACTCCAGTACCTTTCAGTCTTTTGATCCCTAAAAAAATAAAATTAAAATAAGGTGGAGACTCTAGTTGAATTTATATATTGAAAAAGAAAAACTTGCCTTGCATGTGGCTGACTCGGGACAGACCTCGGTTCTATACCCAGAATCCCATATGGTCCCCCAAGCCAGGAGCGATTTCTGAGCGAATAGCTCAGGAGTAACCCCTTAGTATCACCAGGTGTGGCCCAAATAATAAACAAAAAATTAGGGTTCAAAGTCTAACTTTTAAACAAGGTCAAACTACTGAAGCACAAAATTATAAATTAAATGTAAAGAGATCTACCCTCCAAGAATACATTTATTATCACCTTCTAAAGTCCTAGTTACTGAAGTAATACTACCTTCAACTCACAAATGAGAAATCAGATTCTAAAATTCATTAAAATTTTGTATTTAGGTGGCCAGAGCACATGTTTGCCTTGCACACCAACCCAGGACCAACTCGGGTTCGATCCCCAGCATCCCATATGGTCCCCCAAGCCTGCCAGAAGCAATTTCTAAGTGCAGAGCCAGAACCTGAGTGCTTTTGGGTGTGACCCAAAAATAAAATAAATAGATAGAAAGATGGATAGAAAAATAAATAAATAAATAAATAAAATGTTGTATTTGAATAACCAAAATAAAGATTATGAAAATAGTAAGGGCAGAACTAAACTTCAAAACCAGACACTCCAACTCTAAGCTCAATGTACCTTCTAATATACTAAATTACAGCAAGATTGAGGCAGAAGTGAGTAGTGATGAGAAGTCTTAGATATACCCAAACTATAGACAATGTGACAGTCAATGTGTCAGAAAAATGGTCCCTGACTAAATTCTAAAATCAAAATTAGGGACCTAAGCTATAGTACAATAGATAAGCATCTATCTTGTGTGCAGCTGACCTAGACTAATCCCCAGAACCATATATGGTTCCCCAACAGGAGTGATCCCTGAGTGCAGTCAGTTGTAAGCAGGAGGTGTGGCCCAAAAACAAAAGCAAACCAACCAAGAAAAAAATTAAAGAGAAAGGGAGAGAGAGGAAGAAAACAAATTCCAAACTGGAGTTAAAAGGTCAAATCTTAGCTACTGATTGTGTAGACCAAATAAGAAAATGTGATTTGGTATAATCTGCTTAACCCACAAAGCACAAATTTAGAAAAAGCTAATCCCAACCAAGGAAGACTGGAAGAGGCACAGAAAAAAAAGTTGAAGAAATGGATGACATTTAATCCTTGTCTCCAAACTGTTTTTTATTGGGGGGGGGGTCAGACCTGGCAGCGCTCAGGAGTTATTCCTGGCTTTATGCTCAGAAATCGCTCCAGGCAGGCTCAGGGGACCATATGGGATGTCAGGATTCGAACCACTGACCTTCTGCATGCAAGGCAAATGCCTTACTTCCATACTATCTCTCCGGCCCCCAAACTGCTCTTTATAGGTCATTGTATTTCCATAGGATTCCCCATTGATTCTTCATAGTAGCCCATTTTTTTGCTTAAGCCACTTTACAACTGTAGTAAAATGCAAAAGGGGGGCCGGAGAGATAGCATGGAGGTAAGGCGTTTGCCTCTCATGCAGGAGGTCATCGGTTCGAATCCCGGCGTCCCATATATGGTCCTCCCGTGCCTGCCAGGAGCAATTTCTGAGCCTGGAGCCAGGAATAACCCCTGAGCACTGCCGGGTGTGACCCAAAAACCACAAAAAAAAAAAAAATGCAAAAGGGAAATAAATACTTTGGCAAGGAAAACAAAAGACTTATTTTCATTACATACAATATAAAAATAAACAAATCGGGAAGGAGAAATAGCTTGCCTTGCAAGCAGCCAATCCAGGACCTAAGGTGGTTGGTTAGAATCCCATGCCTGCCGGGAGTTATTTCTGAGCAGATAGCCAGGAGTAACCCCTGAGCACTGCAGGGTGTGACCCCAACAACAACAACAACAACAACAACAACAAATATATATATCAGACTGGAGACGTAGTCTGTCCCAAGAGTGGGTCAGTCCAGTAACAAGAGACCACAACCAGGCAAGCTGTCTCTCCCTATACCATCAAATCTCCCAACTCAGTCCTTAAAGTCAACCAACTCCCCCAAACTAGAAACTCAATCCCCGACTAATCTCTGATTCCAAATTCTCACCATTCTAGGTCCTGTCGAAGATTTCATGCTCTCTGCTGGCACATCCCACATTGGCCCTATAAAAACAGGCCTTCCTACACCTCTATTGATATCCCTTATTCTTTCCTAAAAATAAGAGCAATTTTCCCATTTCTTTCCCATTTGTAACTCTAAGAGCCATATGAATCTGACTATGCCTACCCATTAGTCTCCATTCATCTCTAAAGGTATAGATCAAAAAAATGTGCCTTACTAAAAGGGAAAGAAAGAGAAGAAAAATCTCTGTAATTGAAGCAGGCAAAAGGGAGACAGCAGAAAACAAACTGGAAACATTGGAGGAAATGAAATTCAAACATGAACAACATTGTATCTCACCGTGATTCAAATTAAAAAAAGAAAAATGTGGGCCCGGAGAGATAGCATAGCGGCGTTTGCCTTGCAAGCAGCCAATTCAGGACCAAAGGTGATTGGTTCGAATCCCGGTGTCCCACATGGTCCCCCGTGCCTGCCAGGAGCTATTTCTGAGCAGACAGCCAGGAGTAACCCCTGAGCACTGCCGGGTGTGACCCAAAGACCAAAAAAAAAAAAAAAAGAAAAATGTGAAAAAGAAAGAAAATGGGGGCCGGGCGGTGGCGCTAGAGGTAAGGTGCCTGCCTTGCCTGCGCTAGCCTTGGACGGACCACGGTTCGATCCCCCGGTGTCCCATATGGTCCCCCAAGCCAGGAGCGACTTCTGAGCACATAGCCAGGAGTAACCCCTGAGCGTCACCGGGTGTGGCCCAAAAACCAAAAAAAAAAAAAAAAAGGCCTTAGATTCTTGGTACTCAAGCATTTAAACTCAATGCCCTACAGAAAGCGACTGCTCAAATACCTGTTAAATGTACAAAATAATTCTCATGCATAGCAAAGTTACTAAGAAATGTATATGTCTAATATCTAAGGTAAGGGGAAATGGGGAGTGAAAAAAGTTAAGGCAAATGACATCAGGATGCTTTGGGAAAGGAACTATAATGTTTGAGATCATAACATGCTCAGGGTTTTAAAAAAAAGGGTAGGAGAGGGGTCGGAGAGATAGCATGGAGGTAAGGCGTTTGCCTTTCATGCAGAAGGATGGTGGTTTGAATCCCGGCATCCCATATGGTTCCCTGTGCCTGCCAGGGGCGATTTCTGAGCACAGAACCAGGAGTAACCCCTGAGCACTGCTGGGTGTGACTAAAAAAAAATAAAAGGGGTAGGAGAAGGAAGATAAATTCCTGCCAGCAGAGTGAGAAGATATTTGAGGTCTGTGTCTCTCATCTCTGGCCATTCAAGCAGAAATGTTCTGTTAAATCAGGAAGGGTTCATGGCTGCAGCGATAAGAGGGCAGGCAGGGAGCTTACCATGTGGCTGGCTAATCAGGCTCAATCCCCAACAGCATAGAGGATTACCTAAGTCGCCCCAGGAGTGATCTCTAAGCAGTCAGGAGAGAGTCCTAAGTACAGCCAGATGTGCCCCAAAATACATAAACAAAACAAAACAAAAAGTCAAGAAAAGTTCAGGGACCAGAGTAAAAGTACACAGCAGTTAGGGCACTTTCCTCACGTGGGGCCAATCCAGATTCTATCCCTGGCATCCTATATGGTCGTCCCTCAAGCACCACCAGGCACCAAGATGATTCCTGTGGCAAAGCCAGAAGCATCGCCAGGTGTGGCCCAATAAAAGGTTCAGTAGTTACAGCAGAGAAGAAAAAGAGGATGGACTCATCAATGAGAAAGAAAGAAAAATTTAAAAAGCTCCATAGTAATGCAAAATTTGGCCATGACTCATTACATCTCTAGGAGTTAAAGCACATTAGATTAGAGCATATGATTAGAGCACATGCTTGCATGTGAGTCTTCGGGTTCCCCAGCAGGTCAAAAAAAGAAAAAGAAAAAAGTTAAATTCCTAAAATGCTTGAAAGAGGGGTGTGTGGTATTTATTGTTGGACTGAGGAGACATGCACATAACTGAAACAAAAATGGTATGGGGGCCGGAGTGATGGTTTGCCTTACACGTGGCTGACCCAGGACAGACCGCGGTTCCATCCCCTGGAATCCCATATAGTCTCCCAAGCCAGGAGCGATTTCTGAGCACCGAGCCAGGAGTAACCCCTGAGCATCACCAGGTGTGGCCCAAAATCAAAAAACAAAAAAAAAAAAAAACAAATGGATATGTACAATATACATATAACTGAAGGATTAACAATAAGAGGACAAGGTCAAGCACCAACTAATATCACTTATCTGCAGTATATAGAATAAACTGCCTAGGGAATGTTATACCTGCCTAAATAACAAAGACTGGCAAAACACTGCTCTGAATCACAGAAACAATAATGCCAAGAAAAGAAATGGAGAGAAGAAAGAAAAAGAGAACTGGAGGTACATAGGGAACAAGGATCAGGGACCTTTGGACCTCTATGCTGTAGAGGCAAAATATCTGTCCATATCTAAAACACATGGTCCAACATTACTGTAAGCCCTGGGCCCAAATTACAACAATTAATTTTAAAAATGTACTAGAGAAGGAAAGGAGCCACATGGGGGAGCATGGGGTAAGTGGAAGGTTGGAAACATGTGGTGAAAGCCCTGAAAACCCATGGTAAATGAATATACAAATCAATCATGGTACCTAAATAAAATCTTTTCAATTTGTTATACGGAGGTGCAGGTGAATACCTCACACTATAATTAGGAGTTTGAGGCGAAAACTATGAACTTAATGGATACCCTAATGGGTGGTGACCAGGTAGGCTAGGACATTTGCCTTGCATGCAAGCAACCGGAGTTCAATCTCTGACATGGTCTCCTAAGCACTGCCAGGAATGACCCGAGTGTAAATCCAGGACACCATCAGATCATCGATTGGGTAAGGCCCAAAAACAAAAAAAACAAATAAATTTAAAAAAAAAAACGAATGGGAATCTAGATTAATTTATGTAATAGTCAACAATTTTCTGTAGATGAATAATATGTATTATTATAAATCTAACAAGACACTAACTAGTAGTTAGAATCTATATCATCTATCAACTCATATAAACCATCTCAAGTCACTAAATGCTACTCTAACACCCAGCAAAATTCAAGCAAAGGCACGACTTCTTTTGGATTTTATAATTTTTTTTGGATTTTGGGTTTTAGGGTTGTGATTGCTCATTTTTGGAATTTTTGGATTTTGGGATTTTGGATTTTAGGATTGTGATTGCTCATCAATTCAAACCTGCCCCCATTCCTTACTTTGTTCTTAAAGAACTCAGACTCAACAGACAATAAACACAAATATCATAAGTTGGAGTGGGGAAAATCTATTCCCAGATACTAATACCCATTATGGTTCCTGGGGGTTGTCTCCTCTCATTTTATCTATCTCAAAGGCAGCAGCACAGAATATTGTTTCTCAACCTTGTTACCATATAGGCCCCCTTCTTCCCACCTTGTTTCCTGTGCTCCTTTTCTCACTCAGTTCTACCAGCTCTTACCATCTCCCAGGCTTACAGAGTGTCATATCCTATGTCTATCTGTCTGTCTGTCTGTCTGTCTGTCTGTCTGTCTGTCTGTCTCTCTCTCTCTCTCTCTCTCTCTCTCTCTCTCTCTCTCTCCCTCTCCCTCCCTCCCCATTCTCTCCCTCCATTCCTCCCTTCTCCCCCCACCAGAGAGTTCAGTGAGAAAAGAGCAAGCCTCACAGTACCCCCAAGATGTAATGCTATAAGGTACAAGGCTCAGATACACTGTGGTCCACAAATAATCCCACTTGCCAGGGAAGCCCTTTCCCCCAGAGACAGCAGCTGGCAGATATCCAGCTAGAAATCAGTGTCAGTAAACAGATGAGCAGAAAGATTAGTCCAACTTAAAACACAGGATCAGAGAAGATAATCTTATACTATGTTAGAGTTCAGACCTCATAAAAATGTATGAAAGTTACAATACATACAATGTATGTATGTATAAGAGTTACAAACCACCCAATGTAGCTAATTATATGTGATAATGCTTGCATGGATGTGTAAACTCTTGAACATTCTTTAAGTCTATTTTTTGTTTTGTTTTGTTTCTTAATCCTGGCAGCGCTCAGGGGTTACTCCTGGCAGGATAGGGGACCATATGGGATGCTGGGATTTGTGCAAACGCCTTACTTACTGCTGTGCTATCTCTCCGGCCCCCACTTCTTTTTTTTTTTTTTCATTGTTTTTTTTGGTTTTGTTTTGTTTTTGGGTCACACCCAGCAGTGCTCAGGGGTTACTCCTGGCTCTACGATCCGAAATCGCTCCTGGCAGGCACAGGGGATATGGGATGCCAGGATTCAAACCATCCATCCTTTTGCATGCAAGGCAAATGCCCTACCTCCATGCTATCTCTCTGGCCCCTAAATCACTTCTTAATCTCAGATTTTTATGCTTTGATCTGCTTGCCTTCAATTTAACATTAATATAACACAATCACCAAAACTATATAAGACAGAAGAATCTAGGAGTGAATAAATATCCTCGTTTTTTTCTTCTAAACAATTCTTCCAACCTCTCAATTTTTCATTTCTCTATGAGAGAATTAAAGCAGAAGAAGTGGCCCAAAAAAAAAAAAAAATCTTTTTTTTTTTTTTTTGGTTTTTTGGACCACACCCATTTGATGCTCAGGGGTTACTCCTGGCTATATGCTCAGAAATCACCACTGGCTTGGGGGGGACCATACGGGATACTGAAGACCAAACCTCGGGACACCGAGGATCAAACCTCGGTCCGTCCTATGCTAGCGCTTGCAAGGCAGACGCCTTACCTCTAGCACCACCACTCCAGCCCCAAATCTTCAAATTCATTCTAAAGTTGAACACTGCATTATAAAATTTTTCATCCCTCAAAACTCCACCTCAATAAGAGCATCATATACTATTACCAGTAATATCCATATGGAAAGACAGGATGATATACTGGGCAAAGGGAGAGCTAATAGTTTTACAAAGATCAACAACATGAACATTTGGAGGGAATATGAAAAATTCCAAGTACTCACAGGCATGAAGTTTATGATAACAGAGAATTTACAATCTGAACTTAAGAATTTCAAAAACCCATTCATATCAACCAAGAGTGAAACTAACCCCCCCTACTCTTGCTCAACCTCAGAAGGGAGCAAAATTAAGTTAAATTATCAGTATCTGTCCAGATGATAAAATTGGAAATATACAACTACCATGATTATTCTTCTCAAAACCTTTTTCCACAAATAAAATAACTCAATAACAACACTCCTGGAGCATGCAAATCATTTTTTGTAGTCGAGACAGAAAATGCTACTACTGGTAAACTAACCCTGATCTTTCCCTTGTAGACACTGCTATGCAATATGTTCTAATGTTTTATTTCTCTGCTAATTTTTTTTGTTTATCATCACAGAAAATACAGGTTTCAGACATATACAAACTCAGGAAATTCAATAATTTTCTTATAATAACTAAAAAAGAAAATATACAAATATATAAGGATCTAGGAGTCAGGGGGTTGCTTTTTGATAACCTATGCATTATTTATATGCTACTTTTTAAAAAATATGAACACATCCTAAGAAACTAAGTCTACTAACCTCTACAATCAATGTGATACATGGTTTATCCAGTCTTGGCAAAAATCCTCTGGATCACCAATGGTATGTTCATCCACTCGTACATACGCAATTGTATAAAGAATCTATTATTTAGAACACCAGGGGGAAAAAAAAACAATTAAAAGATTTATAGCTAGCATTTAAAAAAAAGAAAGAAAGAAAGAAAGAAAAAGAGTACTTTTTACATCTAGGCTGATTTCCTAATTTGATACCCTGCTTTGCAAACTCAGAATATAAGGAGAAAATATAGTGATTATCAAATGGAGAAAAAAATAAGGAATATTTCTAAATAAAAGTTGTTGTATAGAAGTCATATGCTTTTTAAAATATTATTAACTTAATTAACATATTTAAATTATTTAATTATTCACCAAAGACTAAGAATCATTTGTGGAAAACTAAAAAGACGCCAATACCAAAACAACGTATATTTTATTATATATGTACTTATGTATCAAAACATACATTTATGCTGATATCGGAAGAAAGATCTCCATTATCTAATAAATACTATAAAAATATCAGTGGGTAGGCACAATTTATTTGCACCTTACAACTGAGAATGTAAATAAATGGTTAAGAGGAAACCTTGGTGCTCTCTTGCTCTCTTAACACTCCTGTTTCTTGCCTTTGTCTTCTCACTCCTAACTAGCATACACTACTTTGTCAGTTATTCTGAATAACCTGTCAATTCCTGTGACTCTTCTTCACCCATTCACATCTGTGATACACCAGCCTAACAATATGTGAAGCTCTAAACATGTATTACCGATTCCATTCTTCTAACAACCCTGTAAAATAGATGGTTATTTTCTCACTTTACAGATGAGACCACCACAGTACAGAAATTAGCACCTTTACACAATCATATGAACTGAAAATTGAGAGTCAGAATTCACAACTGGCTAAACCTCCATTTCCAGAGCCTTTAGTTACACAATTCAGTCACTGTGTCTCAAAAATTCAACTAATTCACTCCAACAAATAATGTATTTATTGGGCCTGGGATGTAGCTTAGTGGTAAGAGAACATGCCTTGCATGCTGTGAGAGCCTAGATTCAATCCCCACAAATGACAAAAATAACAGTAATAATAGGTATTATTTGATGAACACAAACCCATTCTCACTTTTCTCCGTGTCTCTAAATCAGTCTAGTGACTTCCCTTTCAACCAACACTTCCCAATCATCTTTCAGGTGGATTTTACTAGAATCATCTCTACTTTCTCCCCTTGACTTGGCTAATAAATTCTGCCTACCTTAGAGATTTGAAATGCATTATCTCCTTGCTAAATACACTTCAACAGTTCAAATTCCAATTCTATGTTTTGGTTTTGTTGTGGGTTTTTTTTTTTTTATGTGCTCTCTGATGATACCTTCCTACTCTCAGACTTACTCTTCACACCCTAGGATCCCTGCAAAATTATTGTCACCTACTACCCTTATAAAACAGATCTACTCTTGTTACACCCTTGCTTCAAAGTCTTTGATGGTTCTCTGCTGTCTATAGAACAAAGTCCAAACTAGTTATGTTGGCATTCCTACTCAGGCTGGCTCCAACCTATCCTCCCAGCTTCATGTCCTCCTGCTGCAAACCACCACCACCCCACTAAAAACAACGATTTTTATAGCACTTAATTGTTTACGCAGTGTTTTTTTTTTCACACACATTAGTCCTTATAACATAATGATCATTTATGATCCTCACTTTATAAGAAAGAAACTGAGACTCAGGAAGATAATATGATTTGCTGAAGATTCCAAATTGTGAAAGGCCAAAAGGGTCAAGTTTCAGGCATCTAATTTTATCTCTGCTCTTTAATTATTCATTCAGTCATGAATTCACAGCATGCTATTCCATCACATCAGTCTTACTCTTTCTCTGAAAATACACATTTTCAAAAACAATTTTTTGGGGGGTCACACCCAGCAGTGCTCAGGGGTTACTCCTGGCTCTACTCTCAGAATTCATTCCTGGCAGGCTCGGGGGACCATACAGGATGCCAAGATTTGAACCACTGCCCTTCTGCATGCAAGGCAAATGCCCTACCTCCATGCCATCTCTCCAGCCCTCAAAAAAAATTTTTTAAGGGACTGTACCCAGCAGAACTCACTCAACTTATGTGGCCAGCACACTGGGATATCACCTCATGCGGAGGCCAAAAGTGCCATATCAACAATTCCATGATGAAGATCACTCTAAATTGAGAACAAAATCCAGGGCCTTGCACATACCTCAGTATGTATTCACCACTTGAGCTTATCTCCCCAGTCCCCCCAACCTTTAGGACTTAGATCTTAGCTGTTTTTTTTTATGTTTCCAAAGAATTATGTTGGACATTTATTGTCATAACTTCTAGTAAGTTATTTATATTTATCCATAAATCTGCATCTACAATTCTACAATGAATAAAGTCTGTAAAGACAAGACCATTATAGTTAAAGTCTGCATATTTAATTGGAAAATTCATAAAAATAGAAAAAATAAGTGATGTAAAATATAAAATAGCAAGTATCAAGATAGCAACTTGCGGGACCAGGGAGATAGCATGGAGGTAAGGTGTTTGCCTTGCCTGCAGAAGGTCATTGGTTCGAATCCCGGCATCCCATATGGTCCCCCAAGCCTGCCAGGAGTGATTTCTTTTTTTTTTTTTTTTTTTTTTTTTTTTTGGTTTTTGGGACACACCCAGAGACGCTCAGGGGTTACTCCTGCTTATGCGCTCAGAAGTTGCTCCTGGCTTGGGGGGCCATATGGGAAGGTCGGGGGATCAAACCACGGTCCGTCCAAGGCTAGCGCAGGCAAGGCAGGCACCTTACCTCTAGCACCACCGCCCGGCCCCAGGAGTGATTTCTGATCGTAGAGCCAGGAAGAACCCCTGAGTGCTGCTGGGTATGACCCAAAAACCAAAAAAAAAAAAAAAAAAAAAAAAAGGAAGCAACTTGCCAAGACTGAAGCCAAAGACCAGTAACACAGAATAGAAAGATCATCTTCTGAATAGGGCCAAGTGCCCCAGTTCTAACTACTCTCATCAGTATTTGCATTTATTAAATATTACAGCTTAGAGACCACAGAAATGGTCCAATGGACTAGAATACATTCTTCACAGGTGGGAGCATTTGCTTGTCGGTTCAATTCCTGGCACCCCATGCTTTGCCAACACCAGGAACACCACCTGGCCAGTCACCAAACCAATTGCAGCCCCTGAGCATTGCCTGGGGTGAGCTCCCTCAAAGTTTAAGTTTCATAGTTTATTCAAAGCAAAACTCAAAAATCACAGCTAAAAAATAGAACCTTGGGACCCGAGCGATAGCACAGCAGTAGGGTGTTTGCCATGCACGTAGCTGACCCAGGACGAACCTGGGTTCAATACTTGGTTTCCCACATGGTCGCCCAAAGCCAGGAGAGATTTCTGAGTGCATAGGCAGGAGTAACTCCTGAGGGCCACTGAGTGTGGCCCCAAAAAAAAGCCAAAAACAAAAACAAACCCAAAAAAAACAAACCTTAAGGGGCCAGAGTGATAGTACAGTGGATAGGGCTTTTACCTTGTACAAAGCCAACCCATGTGTGATCCCTGGCATCCCATATGGTCTCCCAAGCATTGCCAGGATTGATTTCTGAGCACAGAGTCAGGAGTAACCCCTTAGCACTGCAAGGTGTGCCCCCCATCACCAAAAAAACTTCTAGAAACTTTTATTTAAGTGGGAGTGAAATTACAAAGTTATTTATGATTTGGGTTTCAAGCATACAATGTTATAACAACAGTTCCTTCACCAGTGTCGTCTCCCCCCCCCCATGATGTCTCCCGCCAGTACCTATCTACCTCTATATGAGCAGCTTTTTTTCTGTAAGTTTTTACTCTTTGGTTTATAGCACTATTACAAACAGGATTTCATGTCTAACACTTTATCATCTTTCAGTAGCACCTCCTTTTCCCAGCTGAATGCTTGCCTCTACCACATCACCATCTCCTACCTTTCTAACCCCAGTCATCCCATATGGAACGTTTCCTTTTGAGAACTGAGACTAGTTCTCATGTTTTTTTAGGCACATCACTGTTTACCTTTGTGGGGTTTTTTTGTTTTTTTTTTTGGGGGGGTCACACCCGGCAGTGCTCAGGGGTTACTCCTGGCTCCATACTCAGAAATTGCTCCTGACAGGCACGGGGGACCATATGGGAGCCGGGAATCGAACCGATGACCTTCTGCATGAAAGGCAAATGCCTTACCTTCATGCTATCTCTCCGGCCCCTGTTTACCGTTTTATAATTCCCTTGAAGTAAATAAAATTTAAACAAGAGATTTAATTTTAATTTCTACAAAGATCAGTTCAGCTGCATGTATGGGTGTCACTAAAGTTATTATCTTTAGGACTAAACTAAACTCACAGCTTCCCATCATCTTCTATTTTTTTCTTATTTTTACTGTTATTACTGAGGTTCCATGATATACAATACTGTTAAATAATGATTTCCCATGCACATATCATCTTCCAATTTGGGAGGTAGAGATGGGGTCAGGGATAAGGCCACACCAGCAATATTCGGAGGCTACCCTAGCTCTGTGCTCAGGAAGGCACACAGCAGTGGAGACTGAACCAGGGTAGATTATATGGGAAGAAAATGCCTTAACTTAAACCCCTGTAGCACTTCTCCTGCCTCTGGTCCTCTCTAATCAGTCTTCCAGGCTGTGTCAGAAGTCATTGTTTTGCAGAGCCATGGCCTCACATATGTAAAGCAAGTGTTCTACCTCTGAGTTACATCCCAGACCTGAAGGTATTTGACTGCTATCTGGTCAATGTTTACAAATCAAATTAAATAATCAAACTGGGGACTATCAAAATAGATAGCTCAAAGGGCTGTCCTGGAGAACATGCCTTGCATGTGGAGGCCCTAAATTTGATCCCTAGACCTGCTTGGTTCCCCCTAGCACCATCAGGTAGTCCCCAAATGCTGGTGATCTGCAGCACCAATAAGCACTAAATAGCCACTTAAAAGTCCTTCCAAAACAGTAAATAAATGTGTTTTAAGATTACAGGCCATTACTCCTTCATAACTGCATTGATTCAAGTGGCAATATAAGATTCTAAAGATGTTTTATAGAGCCTATAATATAAAGCCTCAAATGCTTCCTTCCTCCTCCCCATCAAATATCCCCCATCCACTGATGAAACATTGACCAAATCTTTCCTTGATTGGCTGAGGACAGAAGAAAAACACATGTTTTATACTGTTTCATTTCATTTATAGTTATAGCACTACAAATATAAAGCTATAACCTTAAATAAATTGCAAACTAGGTCTCAAAACTGCGTATAACATTCAGGACTATTGGTTCCATTTTTGGCATCATACCCCAAATCTAACATATTCTGTTCAATGAACATCAGAAAACATGACGAAAATTTACATACACAAGTTTTTACTGGAGTCTAATGCGGGGGTGTGTATGTGAAACTGACTGATATTGATCTTTTTTTTTTGTTTTTTGTTTTTTTTTTTGTTTTTGGGCCACACCCGTTGATGCTCAGGGGTTACTCCTGGCTATGCGCTCAGAAGTCGCTCCTGGCTTGGGGGACCATATGGGACACCGGGGGATCGAACCGCGGTCCGTCCTAGGCTAGCACTGGCAAAGCAGACACCTTACCTCTAGCGCCACCGCCCGGCCCCTGATGTTGATCTTACCATAAACTATATGTTTTCCCATTTAGAGAAAGTAATAAATGAGAAAACTTAATTAACATAAATTTTGAAATCAGAAAATTTGAATTTAGGCTCTAACTCTACAATACAGGGGTAGCCCCATCACTGAGACATGAATATTATAACACTTGGGGCTAGAGAAACAATACAGCATGACTTGTATGTGATCAACACAAGTTTGATCCCCAGCACCACAAAGAGTCCCCTGAGCACTACCAGGAGTGGCCCCTGAGCACAGAGCCCAGAGAGAGGAAACAGATATGCCTCCTCAAAAAAAAAAAAAAAAAAATACTAAATACATAAAAGACATGTTGTAAATCTTCCATACTGTTCAATAACAACAAGCTCTATTCAGCATGATAATTAGTATTTTAAAAAGTAGCAAATTCTAACAAACCCTGGCATAAAACTATCCTGCTTTTCTTAGTAATTTACATATATCAATGATACTACTTAAAAAAAAAATGGGGGAGGCCCCCAGAGAGATAGCACAGTGGTAGGGCATTTGCCTTGCATGCAGCCAATCCAGGACAGATGGTAGTTCAAATCCTGGCATCTCATATGGTTCCCCATGCCTGCCAGGAGTGATTTCTGAGTGCAGAGCAGGAGTAACCCTTGAGAGCCGCCAGGTGTGACCCAAAAAACAAAAAAAAAAGGGGGGGGTAAAATTTCTTTAAAAAAAACTAAATCCTGTATCGAGTGCTCCAGCAACATGTGGGAGCAAATACAACTAGAAATAAGCATGAGTTTAATTTAAAGTCATGAAACGTGCATCACCACTTTAAAGAAAGGACTGTTCATCTGACGGGCCAAAGTGTTAGTACAGAAAATTGGGTGTTTGCCCTGCACAGGGACAGCCCCAAATTCAATTCCTGCAACCTCAAATAGTCCTGCCATTTGCAATCCCTGCCAAAATCAATCTCTGAGTACAGAGTCAGGAATAAGTCCTAACCGCAGCTGGTGTAGTTTTTTTTTGAAGTTCACCTGAAATCAGTAGCACAGTCTTATCAGCTATACATTTCTAAAATAATACACCTAGAAACAGGGGTATTACTTAGCATTACCTATGTTATATAGTGTACATTTTTGTTCTTACAGAAACTTCCTTTCTTCTCAGTAGTTGTAATTCCACTGGTGGACTTAAACATTTCTCTAATATCCACAAAGTAGTACATGAGTTAGATTAAAGTAACATCTATCTGATAATTTAGCAACGATCACTTGACCACACAGAGTAAATAGGGGGTAAAGCCAGTTCTGAACTAAACTGGACTCTTGAGACATCTGGGATCTAATTTCATTTTAATCACTTATTGAAAGACATTAGGAACCTAAGACTTTCCATTTTATAAAAATGATTTTTTAAAGAACTTATATGCCACTTGGAATTATTCTAATAAATAAAATTATAACATCTTGATGAATATATAAAAATTTTGGAAGCACTTAAAATACTAGTGCAGAAATATTTTGGGGAAAAGCTTATCAAGGTTTTCAATTAATGTTTTCACTACATCAAAACAAGGTAAGCACTTCCTGTGAACTAGATATACCTAAACACCTAAACCATTTTTAAAATGATAAATCTGATTTGCAGTTTACCAATCTTTCTTTTTTTTTTTTTTTTTTTTTTTTTGTGGTTTTTGGGTCACACCCGGCAGTGCTCAGAGGTTATTCCTGGCTCCAGGCTCAGAAATTGCTCCTGGCAGGCACGGGGGACCATATGGGGCGCCGGGATTCAAACCGATGACCTCCTGCATGAAAGGCAAACGCCTTACCTCCATGCTATCTCTCCGGCCCCTAGTTTACCAATCTTTCTAAATGGTATTTAAAATTAAAACTCTAAGGGTGGATTGAATAATGAACAATTAATAAAGCTAGTAAAACAGCAAAATTAAAATCAAAGTAGCAAATACATATATATGAAAGTTCACTTTCAAGTTTTCTGGGGTTTTTTTTGTTTTTGCTTTTGTTTTGTTTTGGTTTTTTTTTTTTTTTTTTTTTTTTTTTGGTTTTTGGGTTTTTGGGTCACAACCAGCAGCACTTAGGAATTACTCCTGGCTCTATGCTCAGAAATCGCTCCTGGCAGGCTCGGGAGACAATATGGGATGCCCGGATTCAAACCACTGTCCTTCTGAAAGCAAGGCAGACACCCTACCTCCAAGTTTTCTGTATTTTTCAAGACTTTACATTGAAATGTTAAAATGGAAAAACAATACTTGTTCTGTATTCTCCTAGGTTAGAAATAATAACCAGCAAATATGCAATTCAAAATACTTGGCTCTTTTTAGTGTTTTTGTTTTTTGAGGAGACACATCCGGCCACGTTCAAGGATCACTCCTCGTAGGATGGTAGGAAGGGAAGAGGTAACATAAGCAGCACTAGATACAGAATCCAAGTCAGCAAATTTGCTTCTAACTTTTTCAACAGCTGGAAATTCCCTAGAAATGACCATAAATAAAGTCAGAAAATTCCTTAACCATAAATACTAGTAGCATTTTAACAGATACCTGATGAAATACAAGAACTATGGACACAAAAACAACTACATTAGAAGGATATCCAATGCCTCTAGTATTTTCCCCATTCCTATCAATAATTCAACCTCATCGTGTGTAGCTTCATAATACAAACTCAAATTTTCATACAGTGTAACAACTTAAATAGTCAGACCCGGGGCCAGAAGAGGGCCATAATGATGTACAGAGTGAAGGGCATTTTGCCTTCTTTGCAGCTGACCCAGTTCAATCTCTGGCATTCCTATAGTATTCCAACCTTCCAAGAGTAATCCCTATGCACAGAGCCAGTAATAAACTTTGAGCATGGCTGGGTGTAGCCCCCCAAAAAATGTTAATAAACTACTTTTTAAAGTCAGTTTATCAAGGTTGGAGAGATAACACAGGAGTAGGGCGTTTTCCTTGCACATGGGGACCTGGGTTTGATTCCTGGTATTCCATTTAATCTCCCAGCCTATCAGGAGTGATTTCTGAGTACAAAGCCAGAAGTAGGGGCCAGGCGGTGGCGCTGGAGGTAAGGTGCCTGCCTTACCTGCGCTAGCCTAGGAGACGGACCGCGGTTCGATCCCCCGGCGTCCCATATGGTCCCCCAAGCCAGGAGCGACTTCTGAGCGCATAGCCAGGAGTAACCCCTGAGCGTTACCGGGTGTGGCCCAAAAACAAAAAAAAACAAAAAAAAACAAAGCCAGAAGTAACCTCTAAGGGCTGCCAGGTGTGGCCAAAACAAACAAACAAAAAAAGGTCAGACTATCTCACATCCATTAGGATAGCTAATAGAAAAACAAACAAACAAAAAAAAAAAGTATTGGCAAGAATGAGAAAAATTGGAACACTGCACTGTTGGTAGGAACTTTAAATGATGCAGTTATTGTGGATTATTGTGACAATATCAAGATTCCTTAAAAAAGCAAAAGTAGGGCCCGGAGAGATAGCACAGTGGCGTTTGCCTTGCAAGCAGCCGATCCAGGACCAAAGGTGGTTGGTTGGAATCCCGGTGTCCCATATGGTCCCCCGTGCCTGCCAGGAGCTATTTCTGAGCAGACAGCCAGGAGTAACCCCTGAGCACCGCTGGGTGTGGCCCAAAAAAAAAAAGCAAAAGTAGGGCCTAAGCAATAGCACAGCAGTAGGGCATTTGCCTTGCATGTGGCTGACCCAGGACAGACATGGGTTAGATCCCTGACGTCCCATATGGTCCCCTGAGTCAGGAAGAATAACAGAGTAACCCACCCCTGAGCATCACTGGATGTGGCCCAAACACCAAAAAAAAAAAAAAAAAAAAGGCAAAACAAAAGTAGGCCCGGAGTGATAGCACAGTGGTAGGGCATTTGCCTTGCATGTAGCCCAACAGGGATGGACATGGGTTAGATCTCCGGCATCCCATAAGGTACCCTGAGCCTTCCAGGAGTGATTTATGAGCACAGAACCAGGAGTAACCCTTGAACGCTGCTGGGTATGGCCCAAAAAACAAGAGGAAAAAAAGCAAAAGTAGAATTACCATATGATCTCAAAGAGGCTTACAAACATGTTCAGTATACCATTATTCCTAACAACTAAAACATATAAGCAATCTAGGTGCCTAAAACAAAGGCCTGGATACTGTGGTACATACATACAAGGAGTACTAGTCAGTATTGAAAAGAAGAGAAATACAGCCATGAGTCACTTAACCATGGGAATGTGTTTAGTGGATTTTTGGTCATATGAATATCATACTTCCAAACCTAGATATAGAGGTAGTATAGCCTGCCACATACCTGCCATAGGAACCACTGTGGTACACATGGCCATCTCCTTGACATGGCCCAGTGACAAAAAGACAAATACTGTATGATTTCACTTATATGAGATATGGAAATCAGAGAAACATAAGGATAAGGTAAGGTGGTAGTTTCCAGAGACTGAGCAGAAAAAGCAATGGGGAGTTATGGTTTAATAAGCATCAGGTTTTGGTTTTACATAAAAAAAAAAGCTTCCTGGAGATGAACATATGAAAATACTTGATTCTGACTGAAGGTCATGATGGGGCTGGAGAGATAGTACAATAAATGGGGAGCTAGCCTTACACTCATCTCACCTGAAATTCAAAGCCATCAGACAGATATGGTCCAAAAACCAAAAACTAAAATAAAATAAAAAGGACTATGATGGTAAATTTTATATTATGTGCATCTTGCCACAATAACAAAATATTTTTAAAAAATCAGGGTCTTGATCACAGAAAATGGGGCCCCAGCTTGGAAATGACAAGCACTAAACTTTGCCAAGTCTCACCACACCGAAACAAAGTCATATCTTGGACTCTATCTGTCCAGGGTCACCCAATTGTTTATTTCAGCTTCAGAATGAATAAGCATCACTCCTGCTATACCTCCATTGTACCTAAGTAGCAAGAAATAATCTTACTAAAACTGTCTCCTGTACTTTCTTATTTGTTTAGTTGGTTTGTTTTTGTGCCACTTCCATCAGTGCCCTGGGCTTTCTCCAAGCTCTGTGCTCAGGGATCACTTCTGGCAGTGCTCAAAGGAGCCTATATAGTGCCAGGGATAGAACCGGAGTGGGCCAATTGCAAGCACCTGATCCAGTGTCCTAGCTCTCCAACTCATCTCGCCTTTAAACAAGGCCAAGTCCTACATACCCGCTTCCGAATGTTGTTAGGAGGGACAAAAGTGAGCTCTCGGGCATATAAAAGTCGCTTTAAACAGTCAAGCACCAAAGAAATGGAAATTAGTAGGTTTATAATTACTCTCATGGAAAATCAGAAGGGGCCGAAACAAAATCAACCTCAAAGATCCTGAAAAGGCTTGCAACATCCCCGTCCGTGTGTGTCCTTGTCCATGTCTGTGGCCAATTCCAAATAAATAAAACTCATGAGTCTGTAAAATAACCCCTTCCTCGTTTTGTTTTTTTTTTTTTTGCATGCACTGAAGGTCTGGGGGTAAAGAGCAACACCGCGACTTCAAGCATTACATTGAAAGCACCCCCAAACACAAGCATAAAATATCTTGCAGATCCTATGTCTAGGCTCCCCAATTCTATGTCTAGGACCCCCTCACATACAACTCCCCAACTGCATCCCAGCCAGCATAGGCCTAGGCACCCTGGGACTACATTTCCCACAAAGCACCGGGTCGAAACAGGGCGGGGCAGCCTGAAATTCACCAGGACTCCAAGTCAGTCTCCCAGAACCAGGACCGCCTGCCTGCCAGTGCCTGTCAGTCCCCTGGAAAACTGCCTGCCTGGCCTGGAGGGAGGGTCGAGGGTGCACAGGGGCTCTCGGATCTACAAGCGGGGGTTCGCCCAGTTCGTGGGCGCCGCAATCCATCCCTCCCCGCACCTAAGGGTCAAAGCCTCCAAAAGCTTGACCTTTCCGGGGATGTCTTTTTCAAAAAAAAAAAAAAAATAAAAGGTGTCAAGGAGAAGAAGTCACCTTCTTCTTCCTTCCTCTTCCTCCCCTTGCCCGGAAAGATCCAAGTCAAGTCTTCCTTCAGCAGCTCGCCCAACAGTCAGGCGCGGGTCCAACCGGACGCACGAACGCAAGTGGAGGGAGGATTCGGGGGGCCCGATCGCCTATTGGGGGTGGGGGGTTGTTAGTGGGGAGCCGCCTGGGCTCGCCTCACACACATACATACACACCCCCAAAACACACTCCCAGCCCCCACTCTCCCGGGCCCAGCAAAGCATCCGCGATGGCTCCGCCCGGAGCTCCGGTTTCTATTTCGCAACGTGACGGTGCAAACCTGAGGCCTACAAATCGCCGGCAGCGGCGACCGGCTCGAGCGCCCCAAGGCCCGAGCACCCCGGACCCCGTCGCCGTCGCACGCCCCGCAAACCCCCAACACACACACACACGCGCGCGCACACGTCCACGCGCGGTCCCCGAGGCCTTGCGGCCACCACGGCGCGCCCGAACCCCTCGATCGCTCCCTCGATCGCTCGCTCGCTCCCTCGCCAGCCGCCCAGGCACTTACTCAGCTCGTCCTGGGAGGCGGCGGAGGAGGCGGCGGCGGCCGCCGCAGCCATGTTGCGCCGGGGACGGAGCGGGCGGGCGAGCGAGAGGGAGAGAGGGAGGGAGGGAGGGGCCGCGTCTGTCGGGGGTAGGGGGCTCGCGGGGCGCCCCCGATGCCGCCTCCCGTCGGGTCGGGTCGGGCTCGGCTAGGCCCGCGCTGCTGCGCCCACGAGGGGAGGCCCGATCGCCCGATCGCCCGCCCGCCCGGCGCCGTCACCACCGCCGCCGCCGCCCGCCTGCGTCCTCGGCGCGGCACACGCGTCGCTCTCGCTCTCGCTCTCGCCGGCGGCCGCGAGCTCGCGACTCCAGGCCTCCGAGGCCCGGGAGCCAGCCAGCCAGGCGGGCAGGCGACGGATCAGGCAGGCAGCCGAGGCCCGGTCGGACGCGGCCGGGCGCCGCCGAGCTCAGAGCTCGGTTTTATATTTAGAAAGAGCTGAGCCATCCTCCGGGCTGGCCGCCCCCCCTCCCGGCCCCGAGCGCGCCGCCCTCGTTTGCTCGCTCGCTCGCTCGCTCGTTCGTTCGTACGCGGCGCGGCTCGGCGCGGCTCGTCCTGCCCACCTGCCGCCGCCCGCCCCGCGCCGCGCCGCGCCGCGCCGACCCTCCCGGCGGCAGGCCGGGCCTGGCCGCTCCAAGCGCTCCACTCCGTGGCCCGCGCGCTTCATTGAGCCTCTGACCTGCGTCCGAGCCGGTCTCCATGCCGCCCAGGCCACGCCGGCAGGCGACGGGGCGGCCGGGCGCCCGGGAGGGGAAGTGTTTGCTGCTGCTGCTGTAGCCGCTGCTGCCGCAGCCCGGAGCGCCGCCGGGGAGGGTTCCAAGGAAGGGAAGGCCGGGCCGGGCCGGGCCTGGTCGGGTCGGGTCGGGTCGGATCGGGTTGGGTCAAGTCGGGTTTCCGATCCCGGGATCCTCGAGGGGCGGCGAGGGATGGTGCCACTCGGTCCCGTCAGCCCAGGCGGGCGCAGCGCGGAGAAGAGACGGAGCCCCGAAGCGAGGCGAGGCGACTCGCCCAAGTGCAGCCGAGCCGAGCTGAGCCGAGCCGAGCCGGCCGCGGAGACCGAGGGAGGAAGCCCCGCCCTGCGCCGTCCGTCCGTCCGTCTGTCGGTCCGCCCGCCCCAACTCTCTCGGCCGGCCGCGACGCAGTTTGCTGTTTGACCCCCAAGTCCTCGGCCCCAAACGGACCCGCCGTCGTCACGGGTCCCAGCGAGTCCCCGTCGGCAGCCACGAACCCGGGACTCGGCTGCGGGGTGGAGGGAACAGAAAGGGCTTGGAGCGCTGCTGGGGGAAAAGTTAGACCAAGATTTTGCTTTTTTTTTTTTCTGTTTTAAAGGTCCTGTTGTGGCAGTCTAGATTCTTTTTTTTTTTTTTAACTTTGAATCTATTGCTACGTTCTTTGCCCCACTCCCAGGGTAACCCGAGTGTATTGCCAGCAGATCCTTTATTTTTATTATTTCTTTTTTTACCGAAGGCCCTGCCTGCAGTTTTGTTCCCCAAGTCACATCCACAAAAAAGGCATCTGTAACTTGGAACTCAAAAGCAGAGGCTTGCACAATTGCTTTTTTTTTTTTTTTTAAACGAGGTCACACTGGTTATAAGTATGTCATTATTTGGGTGTAAGAGAAAAAGAAATCAAGCTCCCAGATAGGTTGAAATTGCATTTCTTTGCAACACTGCAAACCTCACCTCATGAAAGTTTTGGAAACTGAGTCCAGTGGGCAAGGCAATTAGATGCTCCTTTATTGCTTTTAGTACAGAAATGATACCACCCGGTGCCATCGTCTCAAATTTACAAAGAGGAACTTGAAGACTGGTTGGTTACTAAGCATTGACAGCTATTCAAGATGAGATGCACCACACGAAAACTTTCAAATTGGCTAAAGTCTTAGACCTCTTAAACAAATGAGAGCATTTTCTTCAGATTTGGACAGAAACCCCAGCACATGCATGACTATGCAAATGATGTACGAAACTAAAATTGTTTTAAACTCACAGTAAAAAATAATTGTAATCAACAGTGAACATGGGAAAACTGTATTTTCTTTTTTTTTTTTTTTTTTTTTTTTGGTTTTTGGGTCACACCCGGCAGTGCTCAGGGGCTACTCCTGGCTCTATGCTCAGAAATCGCTCCTGGCAGGCACGGGAGACAGTATGGGACGCCGGGATTCGAACCACGGACCTTCTGCATGAAAGGCAAACACCTTACCTCCATGCTATCTCTCCGGCCCCGGAAAACTGTATTTTCAAGTCTCACCATACATAGGAAGAAACAAAAATGTTTTTCAGTGGCCAGAGCGATATTAACAGCATGTCAGTCGGGCTTACCTTTTTAACCACAGAACTGGAACCCCACCAGGAATTATTTCTCAGTACAGAGCCAAGGAAACGTTGAGCATCACTGACTAGCCCAAAAATAAAACAAAACAAACAAAAAATTTGTGAAATGACGAGATAAAGAATTAATGCAAGGATTTAAGGATGTTGAAAGAGTTCCTATATGACAATGAATAAAAGTCATTTTTAAAGAAAAAGTCAAATATAAATTTCAAATATAAAATTTCAAGTATCATAAAATTCTCGAAAGATCTTCCACTTCTCAGAGAAAACTTTAGTTCGCAAAGTCAATTGGGAGCAAACTTCTTCCAAGATTTTTTTCTCAGCACACACCCACACAAACCCAAATTTACCCTACAGTTCATATTGATGGTGAAGATCTTATTCAATGTCTTCATTATCAGCCTTTAATGTCAATTTATTGCTTGGCTTTGTTCCTTGTTTTGGGGCCACAGTTGGTGTGTTTTAGGTTACCATTTAGTGCTAGGAATCAAACCCAAGCATCCTTCATGCAAAACATGTTCTAGTCCATGTTTTTCTCAACTGAACTCATTTCTCAAATCTACTTCCTATATCTTTCAAAGTGTGTAAAAACATCTAGTTGATCAAACCAGAGACCTGAGTATAGTCTGCAATTCTATATTCTCCCTTCATTTTCACTCACTACCTACAGCTCATCACTGAACAGAATCAGTTGGGATGCGTCTGGTTCCTAGCACAGAAGCCAATGCACATATGCACAAAAATATTTACACCAGTACTGGGGTAATTTACAAACTAAAATGAAACATAAGCTGCATGAAGGACAAGAACTGGGCAGCTCCCAGGTATTCTGCAACAGGAACATGAATATCATCCTCTACAGAAGTGCAACCAAATGATTTACAGACAGTCATGCAATCATTCCTGGTTATTGTGGAACATGAATTAAAGCCCTAGACTGAGTCAGGAGAGAGAGAAAAGCAAGGAGGGGGCCCGGAGAGATAGCACAGCAGTGTTTGCCTTGCAAGCAGCCAATCCAGGACCAAAGGTGGTTGGTTCGAATCCCGGTGTCCCATATGGTCCCCCGTGCCTGCCAGGAGCTATTTCTGAGCAGACAGCCAGGAGTAACCCCTGAGCAACGCCGGGTGTGGCCCAAAAACCAAAAAAAGAAAAAAAAAAAGCAAGGAGAACATTTCTCTTGTATAAGGCTGATCCAGATTTGATCCACCATGTGTGACCCCCCCAAAAAAATACACACACACACACACACACACACACACACACACACACACACACACACATATATATATATATATATATATAAAGGGGCCAGAGCAATAACACAGTGGTAGGGCATTTACCTGGCACACAGCAGACCCAGGTTTGATCCCTAGCATCCCATATGATCCCCCATGTCTTCCAAGAGTAATGTATAAGTGCAAGGTCAGAGGTAATCCTTTAGCACCGCCAGGTGTGGCCCAAAAACAAAAATAAAATGAAAATAAAGCCCCAGACTGATTTAATTCAATCTCAGTTCACATTTTTTTTAAAGTATATGATCAAAACAATCGGTGGCAAGTGGATCATCATGATAGCAATTATTTGGAAATGTACTGTTAGCTTAACATTTCTCAACAACTAAAGAGATGATACTGGGAGTATATTTTTCTCTTACTATCATGACTACAGCTTCTTTCATGTTTAATGAGGAACAAGAGATTGAAGTAATTGAGTTATCTTATATATGCTATAAATTAGTTCTCATCAGCCTCAGATATACTGCGTGGGCTCATTAGCTACACAAAAAATTTCAAAATGAAAAACTTTCTGAAGTAAAAAACAACAAACTTCCCTGAATTGGGACTGTTAAGAGAATGTTTCCCCCTTTCCTCTTTACCCCCAAAGGCCTATGCAAGGAAAATAATAGCTGAAATCATGGTCAGAACATTTAGATTTACTGATATATTGGAATATGCCTCAAAGACCAACCTACTAGATGTTTTACTGATCATTTGACACCTATCAGTCTACCATCTGTCCTGTCTGAAAGTAGACTTCTCTGCTCTTTTCTTGTGTAATCTTTTTCTTGTGATGATGTAGGCAAAAGGGCTCATAGTGTATGAAAATCTATCTACCATCTTTTAACCTATTAGTTTGTTGGTAATAAAGTTCTCTTTTGACTTGTTACTACCAAGATTCTTTTTATTTAATTAATATATTTATTTAAACACCTTGATTAAAAACATGATTGTGGTTGGGTTTTAGTCATGTAAAGGACACCCCCCTTCACCAGTGCAACATTCCCATCACTAATGTGCCAAATCTCCCTCCTTCCCATCCCACCCCCACCTGTATTCTAGATAGGCTTTCTACTTCACATTATTATGATAGTTCTCAATGTAGTTATTTCCCTAACTACACTCATCACTCTTTGTGGTGAGCTTCATGTAGTGAGCTGGACCTTCCTGTCCTCCTATTTGGTCTCTGAGAATTAGTGCAAGAATGTCTTTCATTTTCTTAAAACCCATAGATGAGTAAGAGTATTCTGCGTCTATCTTCCTCTGACTTATTTCACTCAGCATAATAGGTTTCATGTACATCCATGTATAGGAAAATTTCATGACTTCATCTCTCCTGATGGCTGCATAATATTCCATTGTGTATATGTACCACAGTTTTTTTACCCACTCATCTGTTGTTTTTGTTGTTGTTGTTTTTGTGTTTTTTTTTGGGGGGGCCACACCCGGCGGTGCTCAGGGGTTACTCCTGGCTGTCTGCTCAGAAATAGCTCCTGGCAGGCACGGGGGACCATATGGGACACCGGGATTTGAACCAACCACCTTTGGTCCTGGATTGGCTGCTTGCAAGGCAAACGCCGCTGTGCTATCTCTCTGGGCCCCCACTCATCTTTTGAAGGGTATCTTGGTTGTTTCC